>NC_084825.1:6126254-6192759 GCF_958449725.1 Rosa rugosa
TATATATATATATATATATATATGTCCAGTTGTATTTGTATGTGACTCAAAAATTTTGCATATTCTCATATAAATTGAATGAGTACCGATCAATATTAATTAGGAATCTTTATCCATAATTGCAGGAAATTCTGAGTCTAATAGCATTAGGGCTGCCACTTGGTTTGGTAATTACCAAACCGACCGAATACCAACCGATGTTTTAAGTTTGGTAAACCGACTTTTTCGTAACCGAGACCGATAAAACCGAAATCAAAAATTACCGAAAAAGTTGGTTTGGTTTTGGTAAATACCTAATCTACCGATTATCTAAATATTAGCTTTATATACTATGGTTTTCATTACACATACATGTATATTAAGAAATAAACATAAAATTTTTCATAATAGTATGAACATTACTACATATACTACATTAATAGTACATGTATTTTAAGTAACCTAGTCAAAGATGGTTAAATAACGTAGTTTTATTGAAAATGACTCAAACTTGATGTCATATATACCAAAGAAAGCTATAATCAGGAGATGAGTACAAAGTTTACGACTATAAAATTGAAGAACCTAGTTTTGTTCGTTCTAATTTTAATTACAAAGAATTAGTTGTTCTAAAGTTGGTAATACCGAAAACCGAAATACCGAATTTGGTAGTCATGATTATGTTAATGTGTAAAGTTCAGCGGTAGCTAAACCTTTGTTAACGCTGGTCCGATGGGCGGACCGTTATTAGTGATGTTCTTAGAGCTTCCGCTACCTGTCAAGTAAAATACAGAGGGCGTCAGAGGAAGACCGCGTTGGGCGGTCTTCACTTCTCCGATGCCTAAGTTAGTCAATGTATTTATGTTGACAAAGTAATAGTAGGTAAGTATTGAATGTGTAATTAATGAGGAGAGAAGAGAGAACCTTTTATAGGTGGGGAAGGAGCTGAGCTTCTCCATGTTTTCGATGTGGGACTGATGAGCTTCAGTCCCCAACTTCTGGAGCTTCTGCCGCTGTCTTGGCGTGGCGCGTGGCGGCGCGTCAGCGGTGATCTGGGGGTGAGCCAGGGCTCAGGCGGTAGCCCGTCTGGCTGTGTTTTAGTAGGTCACACCTTTGGTGGGAGTTGGTACCGCTGGCGGTAGCATGAGCGTGGCTCATTATAGCTAATTATGCTTGCAAATGCCTATGTAAGTACAAGTCCCCAATTGTTAATGCTAAAAGTCTGGCGGTAGCCAAACCTTCCCAAACCTTCGTTTAACGCGGGTCCGGTGGGCGGACCGCTACTATGTATACTTGATGATCCTTGCTGGCTGCCAAATGAAAGACAGGGCGTCAGAGGGAGACCGCGTTGGGCGGTCTTCACTTCTCCGATGCCTAAGTCAGTTGATACACATAGGCAGCACAATAATAAATGAGTAGTTAATGCGTCATAATGAAGAGAGAAGAGAGGACATTTTATAGGTGAGGAGAGGTCTGATCTTCTCTTTGTTTTCGATGTGGGACTGATGTGCTTCAGTTCCCAGTTTCAGTAGCTTCTGATGCCGTCTTGGCAGAGTGCGTGGCGGCGCGTCAGCGGTGATCCCGGGGAACTCTTGTGCTCAGGCCGTGGCCCGCCTGGCTGCTTATCCGTGGGTCACTCCTTTGACGGTAGTTGGTACCTCTGGCGGTACGATGAACGTGGCTGATTATAGCTAATTATGCTTTGCAAACGTACATGTAGGTACACCAATCAAAGAGGGCAATCTTAGTTGGGGAGTTGCCTAGCGGTCCGAAGCGTTGCTTCCGCCAGTCTTGCAAAAACATAATTAGCGTTAGTGCGTTGCCAACCATGGACTTACTGAACAAACGCTTTATGCCCTTCCGGGTGGGCCCCTGCTAGGTCCCCCAGGGAGTCCCCCACTCCCCGGCTAAGATAGACCTCCGTTTGGCCAGTGTATTGTTTGTTGAGGGGAGCTGCGCTAAGTAGAGGGTGTTGGGTAGCGAACCCAATCTTTGATACCCAAGTGGCGGGGGTAAAACGTGCCTGATCAGGGCCATCAAAGACTGTTGATGGGTCCCCCCTTTGTCCTGGAGGACCATGGTTTGACTGCAACGCCGCGTGGCGATCGTTGCCAAAGTGAGGCGTTACCTCTGGAATCGCCGTTGGCGGAAGTCCCTCCGCTGATGGTAAGTGATCCGCAGTGTGGCGGTAACCTGGCGGTGACCTAGTGAATGGAGTTGCGGTCACCGGTTACGGCCTCGTTTGCGAGGTTTGCAAGCGGGAAATTCCGCTAGTGGTATTTTTCTTAGCGGAGACTATCTCGCTTGCAATATGGAAAGGGAGAAGTTCCGCTAGCAGTGTTGCACTTAGCGGAGACTAACTCGCTTGCAAGATGGAAAGGGAGGAGTTACGCTAGCGGTGTTGCGCTTAGCGGAGACTATCTCGCTTGCAAGATGGAAAGGGAGAAGTTCCGCTAGCGGTGTTGCGCTTAGTGGAGACTATCTCGCTTGTAAGATGGAAAGGGAGAAGTTCCGCTAGTTCCGCTAGCGGTGTTGCGCTTAGCGGAGACTATCTCGCTTTGGCGGTTAGTATTCCTGCCTTGTGGAATATTGCTTCGTACAGACGCTTCGTCTGAAGGTGTCCGACACACGGCTGACATGTATTGGGTTACCGTGTGAAGTAACGTCCCCGCGGCACGCCCGTCTCTTCGCCATTAATGCGAGTAATTATTGATTTTGTAACAGAGGCCTCGTCTCGGTTAATCCGGAGATTAAGTGTGAGTGTGGGGCACGTGTACGGTTATCGTGCGATGTGTTTTTGTAGCGGACGGCCGAGATTGACCTGATGTTGACATAAAAGAGAGGGAAACCTGGAGGTTTAACACTTTGTACCTTTGCGCATTATCGTCGTCTTCAAGTCTTGCTTTGAGATCCGAGCAGAAGATTGTGGCGATTTCGTGAAGTTATCGATCTTTGAAGCATAAAGATCCCCTGCAGGTCAGATAAGCGCCCTCGATCGCATAAAGCTTTTATCTTTGAGGTTGGTATCTTGAATCCTACTCCTGTTTTATTGGTTTTTCGTGTGTTTGCTTGTCAGTTTCTGGGTTTTTTTGATTTGGGGTGTTCTGTTCTTCCCCGACGTGCTCTGAGGGTGTAAAGCGAGTTTTGGGGGGTGGGGTTAGGTGTTTCATAGAGAGTTGAGGCTTTGGGGTTTGCTAGATGGTTGAATCTGGGTTTGAATGTGGATTCGGGTTGTTCTTGTTTTGGCATTTTCTGGGTTTTCTGGGCATGGGTGTTCTTGGTGTTCTTGGATGCAAACAGAAATAAGTGTGAGTTTAGATCCTGTTGGAACTAACTGGTTTTGGGTTTTAGGGTTTTGGGATGGCTAGCGTCGTAGATATCTCAAGCGGTGAGGATTCCGGGTCTGACGAGTCGCTCAACGTGGCGGATAGGGTGTTTATTGACTCGTTGCGTCCGTATGCCCCTGTAGGAACCTCACCGTCCGAACCGCTGGACATTGTGCCACTACAGACCATACTCTAGGAAGTCGCCATGGGTCGTACTGGTCGTCCTGAGAGTTCTAGAGCAAGAGAAGATGCCGCTATTCACAAAAGGCGGGAGGAGAGGCTGGCAAGTAATAGCGCCGCTAGTGGCTCTGCTGACAGGGTGAGGGAGGCTGGCGGGGAAGAGGTTGAGTCAGCCTGGGTTCTTGGTGACGGCACAGCGATTGACTAGGCGGGAGGGCCAATGACGGTGGCCGCCGTTGACCGTGTGAAGCGGGTGTTTCGCCTGCCAGGTGTGGTGAAGTTGTGACCGTCGCTGAAGGATGAGAGAGCGTCGTTCCTGTCAGCGGGGCACGCCGCCGTGCACGAGGCGATCTTCTGCCAGGGAGTGACATTCCCGCTGGTGCCAAATCTCCAGATTTTGGTTTGAGAATTTGGCGTCGCCTTTGGGCAAATTTGCCCTAACATGTGGCGGTTACTGATGGCACTCAACTCTCTTTGGCGTTTGTCCGGTTGTGAGGGTCCAACCATGGCGGAGGTGCTGCACTTCTACGAGTTGGTGTATGTGAAGCGCCAAGGATGCAGCGGGCAAGTGAATCTGAGTCGCCGCCAGGGGCGCCAAAGCTAATCGAGAACCTGAAGGATTCCATGTCACCCTGGCGGGGTACCTTCTGTGTTGCTACCGCCGGATGGGAGTATCAGGTGGGGTCGAATGAGGGGGAGCCGACATTTAGCATTAAGTCGGAATTTCAACCTATCCGAGGTTGTCACTGGCTCCCGCCACTCATGGTTGATCTTTGTTGTATAATAATTCCTTGTGTAATGATCGTTCCGTTTGTTTTTGTGTAGCGGGCCTGATGTATAACCTGACGCGTGAGGAAGAGTGTCGCATGGGAGTTGTTGGTTGATCAACAGCTGACGCGAGCCCTTGGAAAGTGCCCTCTGCTGATGTGTCATTTCGTTCTATTTTTCGTCGAGCTAACTAGTTGTTTTTTGTATAGATTCTCTGCCGGGAAATAAAGCGAGCAGTGAGGCGTTTGAAAAAGCCATGGACCGTGCCGAGATCAACAATTTCCTGGAGAGCATGTACGCCCATGGGCTGGCGGCCCAGAAGACCGGTGTTGATCTTGAGACATTGACGCTAAGTCAGTCCGAGACTCCCGTGGTGCTACCGATGCTGCACCACTCGCACCTTGGTGCCGATGGGTCACCGATTGTTCATGCGGGAGCTGGCGTGGACCGCGGGGCTGCCGGCGGGAGCAAGGTCCTTGCTGCAACTGTGCAGCAAAGAGAGAGTGTGCCCGCCAACCGGCGTGGGCCGGAGCCGCAGAGGGGACCGAGGCCCGCCGCCGCATCCACGCGGGGGGTGCTTCAGAGGAGGCATCGCCAAAACGATGCCGATGAGGAGGAGGAAGAAGACGACGTGGAGACCATCGGGTCCCGTCAGCAGAAGAGGGCAAAACAGGCTCCGTCCAAGGAGGCCGCTGTGACCGATAAGGAGGGGCCAGCGAGCGACCTGGACTCGTTTGCCGCTGTTGATATCACTTATACCACATACCGCCAAGCATAAGCAACGACCTCTTAGGTGGGCCCCGCGGCGTGGCTAGTCCCGCCTACAACATGCATCCTGTAGTCCGACACCCGAGCTACCTCGCTATGGTGGAGGTCGGCCGGTACCTTGCTAGGAGGCCACCCTCCTATGCTCTCCAAGAGGCTTCAAGAGAAGCAATATGTATGTTGTGTCCCACATCGGAAATGTAAACTAGATGGGGACTTCCTTTAGCTATAAGAGGAAGTCCTCCCCTTCTTAGAAGGGATGGATCCATGATCCCTATACTTGTATCACTACAAAGGCTACTTGGCCTCACTCATAGTAGAAATATCTAAGTGGACGTAGCCTTGCCTCAAGGGCAAGGTGAACCACTATACATGCTTGTGTCTCTCTCTCTCTCTCTCCCTTCCATGATCCATGCTTAGTTCCCGTTCCGTCTTCTTCAGCAGAAACAGCCGCGTACCCGGAGTTCTTGACTGATAACGAGCGGGAATTTCTCTATCACCTCTGCGAGCGGCTCGGGTTCGGCGGCCTAGAGGGGATTGCGCGGTCGACAGCTGTTGATCAATCGCCCTATAGCTCGGCCTTTGGGCATCTCTCCGTTGGGCTGCACGAGATGTTTCTGGCGGCGTCGAAACAGCCTCGGGCTGAGCGACAGCTTAGGGAGGAGGTCAAGGGACTCCAGAGGGAGCTAGGGGAGGCCAAGGATAGATTGGCAGATGTGGAGCGGCTCCTGACCAAGGCAGACTGTGATGTTGCGGATGCTCGCAGCAAGCTAGCTGTCGCCATTGAGCGGGACCTGGAGCGGAATGACCACGTTTCCAAGCTGGAGCAGGATATATCCTTGCTGAAGGATCGAGTGGCGGCTAAGGATAAGAAAGTTGAGATCCTTCAGCGGGATTCTGCCGCCAAATCCTCCGAGGTGAAGAGGCTGGAGGACGAGGTTGTTCGGTTGGGAGCTGAGGGGAACCGTGTGAGGGCTGCCGTTGTGGCGGAGTTTAAGCAGTCGGCGGAATACAAGAAAGCGCTGACTGAGGCGGCGAAAGCTGGTGCCACCGCCAACGTGGAGCTGCTGAACCAAAAAGGCGCCATCGACTGGGTTAAGGCGTCCCAACCTGCTAGACAGTCAGGTCAGAATGCACCGCCCGCGAAGGGTGTGGTTCCCGCCCAGGTTGAGGGTACCCGCTCAGGCAGCGGAGAGAGTGGTGTGCGTCCGGTGGAAGACTCTCAGCTGACCCCTCCTCCGACTCGGTCTGAAATTTCCCGTGCTGACTTTCTGGCCGCCCACACCCTAGCGGATGGTACCATCATAACGCCGAGCCCTACCGCTCGTGGGTCTGACTAGATGAGCCGTCAGTCAGAGCAGCAACCGCCACCGGAGGATGAGCCTGCCGTTGTTGCTCCTCCACACCTGCGAAAATAGCTCCGTAGGCTGATGTAGTGCTGCTGAGGCCTTTTGTCTTCCCCTTTTTTTTTTGTGCGCCGCTAAGGCCTTTTTTGTATTTTGACAATATATTTGGGCGGGGAGTCCTGACCCATAATATACATATGGCTTTTCTTTGTTTACGATATGAATGTGGTTACTGATTGTATTGTTTAAACTGTTGAACCGCTAGCGTTTTGACTGCTGTTTTGTGACTCAATGAAACATTAAAGGGATTAAAATTGTTCCAAGTGCACGATGTAGCAGACATGGTCCACCGAATATTGTTGGCGTTGCCGGTTGATTCTTGTGCTAGGACTTGGAGACAATGGTTTGAATAATTCCTCGTTTCATTGATAGCTGATGTATCAGCGTTTAAAAAAAGCAGGGTTGTACCCGTTGGGTAGCTTCCCTTAGCTAAATATTTATTCAAAAATTTAGCTAAGTCAAGATGCGCCAGGGTAGCGGCATAACTATTTGTAGTAATACCGAAGGTGTTCGGTATTCCAAGGGTGGGTCGTTGTGACGCCATCCTTGTCCATCAGGTAGAAGGTGTCGGGGCTAGCGACTTCTACAATTTTGTATAGACCTTCCCAAGTTGGGTGAAGTGTCGTTGGCGGTGGAATGACCTGTTTCATTACCCAGTCCCCCAGTTGGAGGTTCCGGGCCTTGACCCTGGCGTTGTAGAAACGTGATACCCGTTGTTTGTTTTGCAAATTGTGCAGATGGACCTTGTGCCATTTCTCCTCTAGGAGGTCCCTGTCAGGATTGACGCCTTCGCCGTTGGTCTCGGGGTAGTAGCCTTCGACTCTAGCGGTAGGTTGAGTTACCTCAATAGGTAGGACGGCTTCAGTTCCGAACATCATGCAAAATGGTGTTTCGCCGGTGGCGGAAGTTGGGGTAGTCCTGATGGCCCATAGAACTTCTGGCAGCTTCTCCGCCCATAAACCCTTGGCGTCGCCAAGCTTCTTTTTTAGAAGCTTCTTGATTATCTTGTTTACTGCTTCGACTTGGCCGTTAGTTTGGGGGTGAGCGACAAATGCGAAACTCATCTTGGTACCCAGGTTGTCGGTGAAGGATATGAGTTCCTTATTGTTGAACTGTGTGCCGTTATCTGTGATGACTGTGTGGAGGACACCATAGCGGCAATAGATGTTCTTCCAAAGAAAGTGAGTTACCTTGGCGGTAGTTATTGCCGTCAGTGGCTCCGCCTCTATCCACTTACTGTTGTAGTCGATGGCAACAATGATGTACTTGAACTGGCCTTTGGCGGTTTGGAATTTTCCCATCAAGTCCAGGCCCCACGTGGAGTGAATCCACATACCAATGATGATCGACAGTGGTTCCGCCGGGGCATGTGGGAGATCAGCATATTGTTGACATTTGTGGCAAGATCTTGATATCCTCCTGGTATAGTCAGCGAGCGTAGGCCAAAAGTAGCCTTGTCGCATTGTACGATTGGCCAAGGATCTGGCGCCCGAGTGGTTTCCACATTCTCCGCCATGTATCATTGCCAGGACGACCTTTCCCTCCTCTAGGGTTAGGCACCGGAGGTTGGGGTGAGAGAACCCCTGGCGGTACAGCTTGCCATTCTGGATGTTGTAGCGGGTTGCTCTCCGCTTGAGCTATCGTGCCTCGACCTTGTCTTCTGGCAGTGTGTCATTGCACTTGTATTCGATGATCTCGTCCATCCAGCTAGGATTGACCTCAATGTTGAAGATCTCCGCTAGGGATTTTGTGATGCTCGGCTTGTCAAGACATTCCACCCTTGTGTCCGCTGGACTTTGGTGTGGCTGAGCTATTGCTAGCCTCGCCAGTGAATCAACCTTGGCGTTCTTTTCCCTGGGGATCTGAGTGATGGTGTGAAATTTGAATTTCTTGAGGAGTGTCTTGACGTACCCCAAGTACACCGCTAACTGTTGGTCCTTGGCCTGGAAACTATCATTGACCTGGTTAACGACAAGCTGGGAGTAGCTGAAGATGTTGACACTGTCAGCTCCTGAATCGATGGCGAGGAGTAATCCGGCGATGAGCGCTTCATACTCCGCCATATTATTTGAGGCTTTGAAATTGAACTTTAGCGAGTATTCCACGTTCAGTCCCCCAGGTCCTGTCAGGATGACCCCGGCACCGCTGACCCTAGCACAGGCGGAGCCGTCCACGTGTAGGTTCCAGTCCAATTTCTGGGGAGCTAGTTCCTCAGCGGTTACCATCTCGGTGCTGGGGTTAGCCTCTGCGCTGGGTTCGACCTGACGCTCGGTGAGCTCAGCGATGAAGTCTGCCACCGCCTGGCCTTTCATGTCGAACTCGCTGAACTCGATGGCCCATTTGCTTAGGCGCCCCGAGTGTTCAGGGTTCTGCATTACCTGCCTCAGCGGTTGATTTGTTAAGACATGAATTGTGTGCGCCTGAAAGTACTGGCGGAGGCGCCTAGCGGCGACGATGAGTGCGAGAGCGAGCTGCTCCAGGGGGGATATCTTGTTTCAGCCCCGTTCATGCCTCTGCCGGCGTAGAATACTGGGAGTTCGTCCTGGCCGTCCCGCCGGAAAATTGCGCAGCTAACCGCTGACTGAGAAACCGCTAGGTATATGTATAATGTTTCCCCCAGCACAAGAATAGAGAGGAGAGGGACTGCTACCAAGTACTCTTACAAACTCTGGAACGCTGCCTCACAATCTGGGTTCTAGTCGATGACCTTCTTGTGGGTTGTTTTTAGGACTTTGAAAATGGAAGACATCGGTCAGTAAGTAGAGATAAACCGAGAGAGAGCGGTTAGCTTGCCCTGGAGACTTTGAACGTGTTTCTTCCACTCTTGAGCCTTCATGTTAAGGATGGCTTGTACCTTGTCAGGGTTGGCCTCTATGCCCCGTTCACTGACTATGTAACCTAGAAATTTGCTGGCGGTGACGCCGAAGAACCACTTTTCTGGGTTGAGGCTCATATCGTAAGCCAAGAGAATGGTGAATATGATTCTGAGGTTTGCCACGTGTCTTTTGGCCTTTATGCTTTTTACTAACATATCGTCCACGTAGACCTCGATGATTTTGCCCAGATGTTCAGCGAACATAGCATTCATCAGCCGCTGGTAAGTTGCACCGGCATTCTTCAAACCGAAAGGCATGACATTGTAGCAGTATAGGCCCTTGTCGGTGGTGAAGGAGGTGCACTCCTGGTCACCAAGGTGCATTTTGATCTGATTGTAGCCAGAGAAAGCGTCCATCATGCTGAGCAGCTCATGTCCAGCGGTTGCATCGACTAGTTGGTCAATGCGAGGTAGAGGGAAGCTGTCCTTGGGGCACGCCTTGTTGAGGCCCTTGAAGTCGACACATATCCGCCACTTTCCGCTGGGCTTTTTTACCATGACCAAGTTGGAAATCCACTGAGGGTAATTGACCTGGCGGATGAATCCGATGCCCCGGAGCCTGGCAACTTCTTCCCCTATTGCACGGTATCTCTCCTCATCGAAGGCCCTTCGCCGCTGCTTGATAGGGTAGGCGGATGGTTTGATACTTAACTTGTGTGTGATGATCTCTGGGGAGATGCCGAGCATGTCAGCGTAGGACCATGCAAAGACGGCGACGTTGACACGTAGAAACTGGGTGAGTTCAGCCGCCACCTCTGGGTCTAGCTGAGCGCCGATGCGGACCGTCCGCTCAGGGTGTTCATCAGAGATGCTGATAACCTTCAAGGATGTTTCTGGGTTGACAGGCTCCTTTTTTACATATTTCTTCTCGTCATCCCTAGGGTCGTCAAAGATATCTAGTGCCCGTGCATGATTTCCTACTGTAAGGATTTCGTGGTGACGCGCTGACCGCGACACAGTCGTTGAATAACACTCTCGTGCAAGTTGTTGACCTCCCTTCACACAGCTCGTCCCATTGGGAGTAGGGAATTTCATGAGGAGCATGTAGCCGGCGATGATGCACTTGAGTTTGTTAAGTGTTGGTCGACCAATGATGGCATTATATGAACTGAAGCAGTCCACAATGATGAACTCCGTATGGATTTCCGCCATACATGGACTGGCGCCGATAACCAGCCGCATGTAGTCAGAACCCAATAGCTGTGTGACATCACCGGTGAAGCTAAGCAATGGCTCATGATCCTGTAGTAGTTTTTTATTCCGCTGAAGTTTGTCTTAGCAACCGTTGAAGATGACCCGCTGTCAACAAGGACCCCTCCCACTGACCATTTACCGAGTATGACGTCGATCAGGAATGGATCGTCGTGGGGCAGATGCACCCCGCGCTCCTCCTCCTCTGAGAAGGTAATGGGCTTCCAACCAGATTTTGGGAGTTTGGCGAACCTCACGTAGCGGATATTGCACACCTCCTTGGGGTGGTTAGCACGTTCATAGCGCTTTTTTGCCCTGTGAGACATGTTGGCTATTGGAGCGCCACCGTTAATGGTGTTGATGCGGCCCAGGGGCTCAATGTTGGCAATCACAGGTGGTAGTTGGTGCACCTTGAATTGTTCCATCTTACCATCTCGGTACAAAATCTCAATAGATGTTTTGAGCGCATTGCAGTTGTTGGTGTTGTGACCGCTGTCCTCATGGTACTTGCACCACCTGCCAGTATTTCGCGGTTTGCCCACCCTTGGGTACTTTCTTGGGGGTGGTGGCGGAATCTGGTCCTTGCATTGGTCGTATATTTCTTCATACGAGGCCGTGAGGACCGTAAAAACTGTATACCGCTGGAGGATTTCGTCTGTTTATTACGGTTATCCCCATGAGATGAGCGGTTGCCCTTATTGGCTTATTGTAATGTTGGTCCTTCTGCCGCTTGCACTGGTGGCTGCTTTGTTGCCACTCTCTCTTCTTATCAGTTGGTGGTGCAGCAGAGACTTTGTTAGCTGTTTCCTGATGGCTGGCGGAGGGTTGGGTGGACTTTACAGGTGTTGGTGGTGGTGGGGGGGGTTTCTCCATATGTAACTAATTCCGCCTGTGCATGAATGACAGCCTCGCTCATGACATGGTCGTAAGCGGCATTTGGATGATTGTAATTGAGGTGATAGAGAAATGGCCCCTTGAGGAGTCCCTGCTTGAAAGCTGCCAGCGCCATTGTCTTATCAAGATCACGGCACTGGGAAGTTGCCGCTCGCCACCTGGTGACAAACGCCTTCAATGTTTCCTCCGCTCCCTACTTGAGGTTGAATAGTTGAGCTGTGTTGTGGTGTCCGGAGGCCAGCAGGATGAACCGAGACAGAAAATCATTTGATAATGCGTGGAATGAGTCAATGGAATCGGGCGGGCACTCAAAGAACCAACTCATTGCCTCGCCATCCAATGTTTCGCTGAATAAGTGGCAGAGGGTGGCGTCATCGAATCCCTTGTTATTGGTGACTTTCTTAAAGGTGTCCATATGGATGAAGGGGTCAGTCATACTGCCGTAATGTGACATCTTTGGGGTCTTTGCGTGTGCTGGACGGATGGCATGCAGGATCCTGGTGGTGAATGGTCCTGGCTTGGACGCAAAGAGTGGATTTAGAATTGGCGCTGGGGCGCCCGCCTCTGCCCGGATTAGCCTTTGCTCTAGTTGTTGCATCCGCTCCAGGATTAGGGCGGTTGCGTCACCAGCGGGCCCTTCCTGGAGGTTCAGCAGAACCAGCTCCCGCCTGAGAGCGGGTGGATTGCCTTCCATTCTAGCCCTGACTGCCGAGCTGCTGGTGAATGGTTGTGACTCCGCCTCCTGCTCCAACATTAGCTGGGGCAGTGGAGGTGGTCCCATTCCTCGTAGCTCTGGCGGGTTCAGCGGTACCTGCATCTGTATGATTGGTCCGGGTACCAGTACGCTGGTGTTGGGTTGACTGCATTTGGTGCTCCTTGATTGCTCGCTTTGCACCGGGTTGGCGTTTGCCTCCAGTGCCCTCTTCAGCTCGTCAAATTTTGACATCAGCATGGCCACCTGCTTTTGAGCCTCGGCTTTTTCTCTGCGCTCCTTCTCACGCTCCCTATTTTCCTTGTGAAGGTCCGCCAGTGCCAGCTCATACATAGCGGCGAGGTCCTGCACCGGTGGGTGGCTGCCACTTGGTTGAGCCTCCGCTGTAGTTTGGGTTGGTGGGATCTGGGGAGTAATCTGGGGTTCTATGCCAGGGTTGGCCGGTGTGCTGAACAGTGCACGATTAACATTAACCGCTGGGTTAACATTAGTCGCTGGGTTGGTGGGGTGGGGGTTGGTGGATTGATCCGCTTGCTCCTCCGCGTTTCCCCCGCTACCGTTAGTCGTGGTGGATGTTGTGGTGGGATGGCATTTTGTTCAAGGTTCCCACAGACGGCGCCAATGTTAATGTCTAAAGTTCAGCGGTAGCTAAACCTTTGTTAACGCTGGTCCGATGTGCGGACCGTTATTAGTGATGTTCTTAGAGCTTCTGCTACCTGTCAAGTAAAATACAGAGGGCGTCAGAGGAAGACCGCGTTGGGCGGTCTTCACTTCTCCGATGCCTAAGTTAGTCAATGTATTTATGTTGACAAAGTAATAGTAGGTAAGTATTGAATGCGTAATTAATGAGGAGAGAAGAGAGAACCTTTTATAGGTGGGGAAGGAGCTGAGCTTCTCCATGTTTTCGATGTGGGACTGATGTGCTTCAGTCCCCAGCTTCTGGAGCTTCTGCCGCTGTCTTGGCATGGCGCATGGCGGCGCGTCAGCGGTGATCTTGGGGTGAGCCGGGGCTCAGGCGGTAGCCCGTCTGGCTGTGTTTCCGTAGATCACACCTTTGGTGGGAGTTGGTATCGCTGGAGGTAGCATGAGCGTGGCTCATTATAGCTAATTATGCTTGCAAATGCCTATGTAAGTACAGATTAAAAACCGAAAATTTTGGTTGGTAATTGGTAGCTCAATTTTGAAACCGAAAGCTTTGGTTTTGAAGTTGGTAATACCTATAACCGATTCGAACCGACTGAGTGACAGCCCTAAATAGCATGGTGGAAGTTCATTAACATAATTGCAGGAACCTTCAAGTCCACAAGAATGATTTATTTTGTAATTTTTTTTTTTGGAATAAGTAATTGATATCATCAGAGTATCAAATTGCTCTTCATATATGTGTTCTTCTCAATGCTTTTGAAGAAGTTTCTGTTTCACTCGATCTAATTGATATCACTAGACAAAGATCTTAAGTTTTAAGGGACCGCAATTAAAATTGCATATATTGAAGTTTTTATTTTTTTTTACCTTTCAGTTTGAGTTTATTTTAAGTAAGCCCGGCCCGACCCTTTCGACCCTTGCGGAATGGGCCTTAAGGGCGGGTGAGCGATATGCTAAAACCAATCATATAATTTAACCCTGAAAATATCATCGTTAGTATACAGTAAATAGAGATCGTTCTAATCCGGAAATTGAGGGTACACTTGTCATTGCAAAACAAATAAAGAATTAAAATAAATACAAAGTATAATATTTACAAAAATATATACAAGTAATGAAATAAAAGGGGGTTTAGGAAAAAGGTTTTCGAAAATTAAAATAAACAAAAATAAACAAAATACAAAAACACATATACAAGAAGGAAACGTAAGAAACAAAGATCGATCAAAACTAATTCCATGTAATCAAATTCGATTCAAACCCTATAATTGATCATCTAAGGCATGAGAAAGAAGTTGATCATGTGAAACATTCGACGCAAATGATTTCTCATATTTTACTTTCCTTTACTAATTAACCTAAGTGAAAGCACCTAGATCAATCCTATTAAACATGCAATCATAGTCTAGAAAGCTAGCTAATCAAAACATGTTCAACGCAAGAAGCATAGAGAAATGTTATCAACTTAAGTGCACAACCTAGTTATGAATAAGTTCACCTATTTGCAATCCTCTTCAATTGAATTCGACCTTTGTCCAAAGCCTTTACTACTTGTGATTTAGGTTCACAAAACTATTAGGTGAATCGTTTACCTAAATCTAGCACCAATTACATGCAAATCCTATAAGTGTCGACCCAAATAAGATAAACATATAAAAGTTTTCTGTCAAGCAAATTCAATCGAACAAACTCACATAAGCAACTTAGAATCACTATTATAGAATTTGAAAACTTTATTTAAACATAGAAATTGGGCTTAAACTTTGTCCTAAACGTTATTGTTAACTAGAAACAAGTTCCTACGAAATCAAACAAGGAAATCAAAATATTACAAGGAAAAAGAATGAATTACACCGTGAGTTTGAGATGGAGATGGAGAGCTTGATGGTTGGATCTTGAATCTTGGAAGCAAGTCTTCAAGGTGGACGATGGAGGATATGATCTTCACGTCTCCTTCTTCTTCTTCCTCTCCTTACTTGAAAACGCGGAACTTGCAACTAGAGAGTGGAGAGGGAGGGAGAGCTTATGACGTTATGGAGGATTTTATGAATGAAAAGTGTGTGTTAAACGTCAAGCATAGGGGGTTTATATAGGGGGACGGCCAAGCTTCATGATCCTTCTTTTAATTTCCCAAGGAATTAATCTGATTATGCCACACAGCTTCGACAAATCACGTAGCACCACGTCAGCTCTGTTGTGTCATCCAACCAATCAAAAAAGCTCCAAAATCAATCCCTAATATATTGTTGCCGAATTTCCCATGATTTAGTCTGATTTTATTCACAATTTTCGGCCAAATATCTAGGCATGAACCTAGACAATGTATCCGGACGCATTTTGAACCTTTTCTCCCTTAAATCTCTCCATGGCTTTATCTTTAATGTCCTCCCCTTGATTTTCTCTTGATTTTCACATTAAAACTGCAGATTTTAATTCCTTAATTTTGGCCAACATATCTTGAGGGAATTGAGGGATGAATCTGGATTTGTTTTGGGCATTTTCTTGTTGCACAATCCCTTGAAACTCTCCCTTGATATTCTCAACGTAATCTCCTTGATCTTCTCTTGATAATTCACATTATCTCCATCATTTCCCATGGCAAAAATTAGATTTAATCTCCCAAAATATCTCCAACATCATCTTCAAGCCATGTGGTCTCCTAATGCCTTCAGGTTTCCTAGCCTCATCAGGATTCCTGCGTTGACTGGGATTCCTAATCGGACCAGGAAAACTCCATTTCTTCATTTCAGCTCATTTCCTTGTCATTTATTCCAATGTACCTAGAAAATAGAAACTAAATTAAAAATGATTAAGTAAAGGAAATAACTAAGAAAAATATGAGGAAATAATTATTAAAACGTCGCATAAAAATGCTCCTATCAGTAAGGGCTTACATATTGAAGCCTCGGCCCGGCCCGACCCTAATTTTTGTTGACTTGGTCAAAGCCCAGCCCGGCCCTACCCTAAGCCCTAAAATTAGGGTAGGGCTGGCCCTAGCCCGGCCCATGATGACCCCTATCTCCAGTTTACATCCAACTCATAATTTACAATATTAATACAAAAGTCCCATGGTTATCAGAGTAGTCTAAGGATAAAGAAATAAGGTACACAAAGTAGGTTAGCTAGTAACCTATGGATGATAGTGAGCAGTGATGGTGCTAAGCGTCAACTCCTAAGCCGAACAGCTACGCTGCGAACTGGGCATTTGAAACCAAAGGCAGGGGAAAGTAAGTGAAAAACACGTTAGCGTGAGTGGACAAAAATAAGTAATTAAAAATAAAATAGATTTTATACTTTCCCTCGTTTATTTCTTTAAAAGTCCAATGCATGCAACATTTATAAAATAAATATATTTCACGCAACACGAAAATTTTAGTGAGAACATTCCATCCCTGCTGGTTAGAAGAAATTGAACTAGCCCCGCTAGTCAACTAAATATAAAGTATGGGGAAGAAGTTATCACCATACGTAAAAAGGAGCCTCCCAGGCTCTAGAACATCCCAGGTTCTGCTCAACTCAGCCGCAAACACATAGTAAGCGGGGAGGAGTACTAATAGGCTAGTTAGCAATAAAATAATACGACCGAGGTATGCTGGGTTAAAATCCATACGAAAATAAAAAATCAGTAAGCCTTCCCCAAAATCTCAAGAGGAAAAATAATATACATATATATACCAATGACGTGAGGAAAAATAATCTCGAGGGGCTAGTTCGATTTCTTTTAACCAATGGGGCTCGAATGTTCTCACGAATTTTTGTGTTGTGAGAAATATATTTATTTTATAAATGTTGCAGGCATTGGACTTTTAAAGAAATAAACAAGGGAAAGTATAAAATCTAATTTCTTTTTAATTACTTATTTTTTTCCACTCACGCTACCGTGTTTTCACTTACTTTCCCCTGGGCCCTTTGGTTTCAAATGCTCAGTTCGCAGCGTAGCTGTTCGGCTTAGGAGTTGAGGCTTAGCACCATCACTGCTCACTATCATCCGTAGATTACTAGCTAACCTACTTTGTGTACCTTATTTCTTTATCCTTAGACATGAGACTTTTGTATTAATATTGTAAATTATGAGTTGGTTGTAAACTGGAGATATTTGGATTATGTTGATACTCTAAATTGTGGAGTTGTTCTGTTATGGGAGCAGGGGTGACTCCAGGAGTTTATGGAGGTTTGTTTAGAACTGTAAATTTGTTTTAACAGGTTTTGGTTTGTCCACTTTCAGGGGAAGTTCTGCGGAATTTTAGGTAGGTTTTTACCTGAAAGTGGACCCGCAGGGCCACCTCGGATTTCAGGGTGAAATTTCGGAGCGGGTCCTGTCAACATTGCATTTAAATTGTTGAGGTCCATTCTAAAGCAACAATGCCGTGAAAAATGAATTTGGAGAAACCAACTTCTCGATTGAGGGATTATAATATTTTATGGTGGTTGCCGCAAATTCAGCTGATTTGGTTCTCGTTTCGAATTCGATCATCTAAGTCAAACTTAGTTACATTTATAACCCTAATTTATATATCATGGACTTCAAATAGCAACCTCTATCCATTCAAAGAAAATGGGAAAACTGATCGTTGGATGAGATTATTATAATAAATTATACGTGTGGTGAAAAATTTAGTCAATTTCACCATAGTTTTGAACCCGATCAAACTGGTCAA
Source organism: Rosa rugosa (assembly GCF_958449725.1). Lineage (NCBI taxonomy): Eukaryota > Viridiplantae > Streptophyta > Magnoliopsida > Rosales > Rosaceae > Rosa > Rosa rugosa. The sequence goes on from NC_084825.1 coordinate 6,143,654, forward strand.
CCGTAGTCACTTGTATGTCCTCTTGGTTAACCGATGGCGTGACGACCGCGAAACGTGCTTATTTTTTCACACCAAGTCTATAAATACTTCGTCTATAGATGTTTGTGGACATAAGATAAAAAAATTTAATTTTAATTACAAAAACCTTGACCTATACCAATTTGCCCACTGAGGTTGTATGACTTATACATTGCATTTATACGACTTATAAACCTATATTGTTGTATAGTAGACTCCAAAGGGCAGCCCTTATCAATTCAATAAAAATGGAGAAACCAACTGTTGGGATTAGATTATTACAGTAAATTATGTGTGTGGTAAAAAATTAAGTCAATTTGACCATAGTTTCGAATCCGATCAAATTGGACAACCATAGTCACTTCTATATCTTCTTAGTTGACCAATGGTGTCACGGCCGCGAAACCAAGGCACACACTACACGACGAGTTCCTAAAATTTTTCCTTGATTATTTTGGGCACCCAATTTATTTTCCACAATTTATGGAAATGTGAAGCAAATAAATTAAGCTAATTAAATTATCTTTAAGTACTGTCTCTAAAACCTATACATCAATCTATATCCTAAATACAGTGTCACTAATACCTCATATTGAAATTGAAATTGGCTGACAATTGAAAGGAGAAAAGAAAAATATTTTTTTTTTAGTACGATCAAAATTTTCTTAGCATAACGCGATAAATTGTTGTTGGAGTTCATGTCTACCTATTTTCACGTTCTCTTTTCATTGCACAAAAAGTTTAGAAGCCGTCAACTCTCTCTCAACCTAGGTTCATGGTTTTGGTTTGTTTGCTTCTCCTTGTCAACAAGATGAGCTCTGTTGATGCCATAGCTGCTAGACTAGCCACCTCTCTTGTTATCACTGAAGGCAAGAGACAGATTGATTTGCGCCTAACACAGGGCCAAGGTTTAAGACAAGCAAATGTGTTCTTGGTGGGAAAACTTCTCACAGCCCGCGACTACAAGATCAAGTCATTCATGGGGATGTTCCACAACGCCTGGAGGATTAATGGAGCTTTGCAAGTGGAGGAAGCGGAGGAGCAGAGGATGCTTTTCACGTTGTCGGACTCTGCTGATCGAGTTCGGGTCTGGTGCGGTGCGCCATGGGGTTATAACCATGCTCCAGTGGAGTTGGCGTGGTATGATGGCATCATGCCGGTTGCAAAATTGCCCCTGACCACGGCATCCTATTGGATCACCCTCCAGGAGATCCCGCCGGCGTTCCGGTCAAAAAGAGTTATAACTATGATTGGCTACACCTTGAGGGATTTTCAGGAGATTGACAAGAATGCCAAGAAGGCCGGGAAGCTTCGATTAGGGTTGAGATCCCATTGAATAAACCATTGTTGTTCAAGCAATGGTATCTAGTGGAGGATGAAGTTGAATTTCGGTGTAAGTTCCGGTATGACAAGTTGTTTGGGTGGTGTTCCACTTGTGGCCTTGTAACTCACGTTGGACTACCGTGCTCAGGGCCGGCGCTGGATGAGGATGATGATGATGCTGAGCGGACTGTGCTGGGGTCCCAGGGTTTGGCTCCAGAGGCGACTGGTGGTGGTATGCCAATGCAGGGGATTGTAGGGGCGTCATCTTCTAGCACCGCAAGCAACGACGGGGTTCTTACTGGTATGAGGGCAAGGGTTTCTACCCCATGCCCGTTGTTGGTTTTTAGGACTCCAGTTCCTGGTCCAGTCGGTGAGCCCTCGTTGAGTGTCTTGTTTCCGAAGCAAAAGCGGTAGGTGATGGTGCGTGACCTACAAGAAATAGTAGGAACTCTAGAGCACCTCACTGGCAAACGTCGTGGACATGAAGATGGATTGACCATATCCCCTAAGAAGTTGAAATTGAGTTTGGTTGTGGGTAAGAGAAACCTCATTCTGGATTCTGAAAACCTTGGATTGGATCCAGTCTTCCACGTAGAGTCCACTTCTGGCAGCATGAAGAAGAAGAGAGGACGACCTACTGGTAGTAAGAATAGGTCATCTTCTGGTGACAAGACTACGGCCTCAAAGCATGAGGAGGGCCATGCACATCACAAGTCTTCCAACAGGAAGCAGTCTGTGGGTAAACACTCCAACTCGAAAGGGAAGGAGATAGTTATTGTTTAATTTTTTTTATTGGGGTTGGTGTCAAATGGTTAGTGTATTAAATATGTAACTTCTTTTAGGCCACGTTTGATTCGCGGAAAGTAAGCATCAGAAAATGAAATTTGTTCTTTTCTTGCGTTTGGGATGCAAAAGAAAAGGAAATCATTTCCTGAAAGAAGGAAAAATAAGGGGGAAAGTGGTTCCTTCCAAACTTCAAATGAATCACTTTCCCCTATTCTTTCCTTGTATTTATTACTCACAACATATTATTTTATTACATTATTTACAAATTTTTTAACAACTTTCCTAATAACTTTCCTTATGTTACCAAACATCAGAATGGAAAGTTTTTGGAAAATTTCATTTCCCTTCCCATGGGAAAGGCAAAGGAATTACTTTCTTTTCCGTGAACCAAACGAGGCCTTAATGTTACCTTAGATGTCGAACTTGACATCTTTACTGACGCTTCCTTTTGCAGGGGAAATACCTTAGAAGTACTAGCTAGGTAGACTAAATGCTAGTTGGTTGAAGTGCTTTCATATGCGAGAGCCTCACACCCTATTGTCGCCTTCATGCTAACCCCAGCCAGCATTGTCAGCAGAACTTTCATGTTTTGAATGTCAAAAAATGTTTTTAATACGTTTCGACCCACCGCAAATGAATGATTGAGTGATTGATTGGATCAACACATCCAACTACTAATATGCTTTTAAGTGATGCATATAATGCTCCTTCCGCTGTAACGGTTTCAAACTTCAAAGTCTAAACAACCCAAATTTGAAACTACACCACGAAGGCAAGAACTATGCTACCTTGTTACCAAATAAGTGATGCATATATTGCCGAACTTCACTTTATTGAATGATCATGAACTGGATGATTGAACTTTTGTTAAGTGATTATAAACAGTTTAATTAGTTTTTTGTTACGAACTAGGCCACTTTGCTACACGAATTATGATTGTTGAAAAACATGGTAGAATTTTTTACACAAAATGGAAAGAAAAAGGCAAAAAAAGTCCAAACTAACTCAGCTCATAATGGCCAAGGCTCCATAGGCCAACCGGCAAAGAGAGTGGGAGGACGTTGAAAACAAGTTCATGTCTTTCCATAGGGTCCTGTAAGAGATATCTCAAGTTCTTTTAATCAAATTCAAGGCACAAACAAAATTCCATCGAGAGTACTAATTCATGGCACCTATCTCGGTTAGAAGCAATTGATTGCTATACACATGAAAGATCGAAACACAGATGCAACGGAAGCTATTTACACTCCATGCAAATGCATCATCTACCCTTCACGCAAATAGGAAAGTGAGATTAGGTGACATCTTTGTTCTTTATGTGAATGGTTAATAACTAATTAGGGCGTGACATTATATAGCTGACGGAACTGTTTGTATATCAGGCCCGGACTTGAGATTTTGAGGCTTGAGGCGAAAAATAAAAATTGGCCTACATTTTTTTTTATAGAAAAGAAAAAAAAAGCCAAAAAAAATATTTACAAAAAAAATTGAAAACAAAAATAAATACATAACAAAAATGAGATTCAAACCTAGTCTAGGAGTAACATAAAGGAAAGGAATACAACTTGCCAACTAAATCAATCTCATTGTTTGGTAAAAGACTTACATTTTTTTTACTTAATAATTTTATGGAAAAGACTTCAATACATTAATGTACTGATACATCAAGTAGACTAGTTTAATATAGAGGTAGACTAGCTCGGTACAAGGATAGACTAACTCCATGCATAAATAGACTAGTCTACCCATGTACTGAGCTAGTCTACCTCTGTATTGAACTAGTCTACTTGATGTATCGGTACATTAATGTACCGTAAACGATCCATTTTTTAAATATCTCCAGAAAAAAAAATATTAGGCCCCGACGAGACACCGGGCCTGAGACGGCCGACTCACGGGCCTCATGTCAGGTCCGGCTTTGTGTTTGTTGGTCTGCCAAACGATAGACTTGGATTGCACAAAATTTGTAAGCGCTTGCCGCAGTATGTTAGAATTCAAAAATGGAAGTGTTTATTATTTATTTATTTTCAAACCAACTGGAAATTTTCTTAAATTAAACATCAAAATTAGATCAGTTTCTTGTAACCAAAAAAATGCTGGATCAGTTTCAAGCTCTGTAGCCAACAAACGTATAGAAGAATCCTAGGAACATGCAATTTCCCACGTATGGTTACATTTGTTGCCAAAAAGTGTGTTGCCTTTAAATCCTCTAGAAAACATAAGAAAAACATACCATCTCTAAACGCTGCACCAAAGAAGTAATATCATGCAGCAACCCTTCCGCTCCATCTCGGCAGGTCTAGAATGTGACCGCCTTGAAGTTGGTCAAATGAGATCCTTTGCGTCTGACTATGTGGTGGCATACTTCCATCCTTGCGCATATCAATGCCACTAGGAAATGACCCTCAGCCTTAGCCTCCGCCATAACACTTTCATCCACTACATATACCACACTCAAAAAGTCATCATTTTCATTCCATATAATGCAACCCGCTCCTCCAGCTAGTACTTGTAGTCCCTTTATCCATGCTCCATGAGACCATGGCAATCCACATAACCTAGTGGTGGCAATTGCCAGTAGTTAATGCTGTTTAGTTGTCTTAGCTCCTATGCTGAGCTGTAGCAACAGCGTACAGACTCGATGGTTAACCTGAGCCATCAATAAACGCACAGCTCGCAACGCTCATATATCTTCTGAGTCCTGCACTTCCAAATTCTTCATAAGCAAAGGCAATGGTAGGTATGTTTCCACATAGTTGATGACCTTGATGATGAAAGTAATTTCCCAATTCCTTCCAGCAATCTTTGAAAGTAGTACACCGTTGAATATAAAGTTGTATAAGGTATGCAAACCGGCCAGAAGACCTCTGAAAGTCTTCCTTGAAAGAAAAGATGGAGAGTTCAGTACAAGTAACCCAGAATTGGCACTCCTGCTTAGTACCCCTTCAATCAGTTTCCACTTTAGTTTAACATAGACCTTAACTTGTAAATCTTAGTGTCCTTGAAGGTATGAAGAATCTCTTGAGAAACTAGCAATATGCCGGAAACAAACCTTCCAAAATGAACCTTATGCACTTGGGTAGGACTAATTAGTTTCCTCACTTGGGGACCACAGTCTTCAGATCTACCACTTTAAGGACTAGAGTGGTTAGACTACTTGCCAACTCATGAGGCAACCTACCATATGTAATGAAAGCAATCCAACACTTAGAAAACTTGTGCAAATTTTGGACCTTGCTCTTTCTGCCACTGTCGAATGAGCACATCTGAAAATCAAGTGAACTAAATGAGTGCTTGTGAAAACGAAATCAAAGCAGAATTGAAGTTGAAAACAGAAACTGTATGTGAGAATCTGAGGAAAATGAACACGTGTTGAAGTGCATACTTTTGATTCTTAAGATCGGACTTTGTATACACGGGTCGACAATGATTCTTGGCAAATGCCTGACCTGGGAAATACATCTTCAATAGAGTTCCACTACCACCCCTCTGTCAAGCCTTGGAAGAGAACTCTGGCAAGAGAAAAATATACGCATTAAGTTGAATATTAACCTCATTTGACTCTGAAAAACAGAAGACATGCAGCAAGCAAGCTAGACCTCTTTGTTAAAAAATGGAGTCCTTGATATAATTAACAAGACACTAACAGTTTGCAAGTATTTGCCTAAAGTTAGAATGAAGCTTCGGGAAAGTAAAACCACAATATTCCATATCGAAACAATGGGATTGAACACTAGCAAGCTGTAAGTGAAGTCCTTGCTTTACCAATAAAAACATGGCAGGATAAAAGAGAAATCCTTAATTTCCTCATTTGTTAAAATCAACTGATCCTCCTAAGTGTATTTAGAATTGCTAACATACCTCTTGCCAGCTTCTACAACACAACCAAGAATTCAGTATGCATGGCTCCTACATAAATGCATTTTTTATTGAGACATGCCTCATGATCAAGGTAGACATCGAACTTCCGTGAAACCAAGATGGAAAGGTAATTTAACTTCTCCACAAGGTCATTAGTAACACACAGAGGAAATAATTTTTAAAACCAAGATAATTAATTGAAAACCAGTTCCGACTGATCTAAGAAGTAGAAGCAGATAAAGCGATTATAATAGCACATAGACAGGATGTGAAATTGAGAATTCATAACAAGTCAAAGCTGAAAGATGATAGCAAATAATTGTCTGCTTTCAAACATAATACTTCTGTTCTTTAACCATCTCATAAGCTTCTAATGCTATACACCTTCTAAAAACGTTAACCAGCTTCAGCGTGCCAACTTAAAAGTTAATTGAAAATCTTGATTTCTAGCATGGAAACTCTTTATACTAAGGGTGATTTTCTTTTACCAATATCAGTTACCTGTCGGTTCTGATGTACATAGCACACGTCCACAACAAACAACTTTAAGCCCTCTCTACAGGTAATGAAAACTATTTAGGTGCAAGAAAGATAGTCTAACAAAAGGTATTTGCTTGCACTGTGAACATTGAAATCCATCAGAAGTGCTTGAAGCCTCTTTATCATCAGCAGAATCGCCATCTATCCAACAGGTGCAATGCGGACAATACCAGCTACCTTCAGGAAGCTCCTGAAGTTGAAAACACAAAACAGAAGAAAAAATCTCCAAAACAACACATTCAACAAAAACCCTTACAACTAGGCAACACAAAAGGTTATCTAAGTTTAAAATCTAATTTCCTGGAACTACAGAAATAGAATCACATAGTTCGAAAAGAAATTCAAACAAAAAATCATTAACAGGATGACCTTTTTTTTGCAATTTCTCATAACATCACAAGTTCACAACATAGTTTTCCTAGCTTCAAAAGTTCAAAACACAAAATGTAAAGCCACCATGCATTCTGGAGGAAACAGAATTCTGTACACAAGTGAACCAAGAATAAGTTCATGTCCAAGACGTAAACTTTCAGCAGTCTAAATTGAATGCTGTCTATGAAGAAAAGTACGTACCCTCAATACTCAACCAAGTACAGCAAATATTGGAGCACACTAAATACAAAATTTATTCTATGTACATGAATTTTTGTACATAGAATAAATTTTGCTACGCAGCAGTATGTACTTGACGATGATGATGATATGCCACCATATGTGGATGTAATATTTAGTTGTTTGTGGACTCTGTTCTCCATCTGCTCACCATAACAAATCACAATGCAAGGGACAGACAATTAGAGAAGAAACTGTTTTCAGTTTCTTTAATTTCAACAAAGAATTTCAAGTTAAAGAAGTGATAATCAATTAAGTAAAATGGAAATTCTGCGAGCTCCATCAACGGATTTCACCTTCTTCCCAATCTCCAATGCGAAATTCATCCTCATCAACATCTTCAAGTTCATCCCTCTTCAAATAGATGCCCAACTTCTCAAGTGGCAACCAACGATAAACCCTGTAACAAGAATCCTGTTTGATGCCACCACTGCACAACAACTTGAGTTGTTGAAGATCTTGTAAAGGATTCTCGACTTTCAAGCGAGCAGCCTCTTCAACCCTCAAAATTTCCTTACGAGCCTGTTCCCTTAGCCGCTTGATTCGGAGCTCCTTATATTTATTCACTGCACAAGTGATAGCAGAAGCAGAACCCTTCCCTTCGTCAAGGCCGCGCTTGATTCGGTGTTCCTTATCTTTATCCACTGCAGAAGTGATAGCAGAAGCAGAACCCTTCTTTTCGTCAAGGTTTCTGGATGACCTCTTGGCCTCTCTTTTGTTGTTGTTGTTGTTGAGTTGTTTAAGACTTAATGGACTCACTGGACTAATAGGAGACACAAACCTATCCAAACTAGCACAAGAAGCTTTCAAGGTTGAAGACCTAGTTTCAGGAAACCCTAATTTCCACTTAGCCTCAAAAAACTTACCAAGATTCCTGGCCATTGCACGCTGTTTAGCTCCAAGAGGGTAACACCATAACACGTTTTGGAAGGTAAGCCTGACATCGGCCACAAAGGCATCAATACTGGAGTAGTTGTCTCTCTCCAACTTGGATTTGACGGTGGACAGATCCATAGGCCTTCGAACCTCCTGAGAATCAGGGATTCGAACAGCCACAGCGCCAAGACGGTGATCAATTAGCTCCTGCAAGATGCCGCAACAAAGAAGCTTTTGGGTCTGCTCCAAACCTGTCACCGGCATCAGCTTTTGCTTCTTGGATGATGAAATCGTTGTGTCACCCACATCCTCTCTACGCCTTCTTTTAGAATCGCAACCCATAGCTGCAATTCTGAAGCGCAAAACCCAGAAACTAAGAGTGATAGAAGAAAACAAATAAGCGAAGCGAGTGCAATTGGAGATCCCTTATGAAACGCAAGACCCACACAGTGATTTCAGAGAGTGATCTTCTTATTCTCCTCAGACTCCGAATATATAGGACAAGGAAAAGGAAAGGGTCGGTTGCCAATACGGCGTCGTGCTATGTATTAGGGTCTCAAATTTAGCGCGTTTCTAAACGCGTTGTTTTCTTTTATTCCAAGAAAATGAAATGAAATCAATTTTTTATATAATTTGCAGGATAAATCATTCTCCAAAACAAATAATAAGCATATTACTTCAACAAATAAAATGAGACATATAAAATCAAATTATTAATTACACAAATAAAAGGACCAATGTTTGTTCCAAAAATAACATAAAATGAGAGAAATTTTAAAGAATAATCTTTTTTTGATCTTCAAATTGAATTATAGCCTGGTTTTTTGAAATAGTTGAAAAATAACCTTATGAAGCAATAAAATGTCATAATTACCCTTAATGAAAAGTTAACACTCTCCAACTCTTCTTCTTCGCAATACACGTGATTGTGAGGACCTAACCCAGATCGGACGGATCTGAACAGATTCAAGCCATTCCATGGAAGGTGAATACGGAGGTGGTGACACCAAGAGTGAAACCCAAAACATGTTCTCGAAGCTTCACCATCATAACAACCCACAATCTCATCCTCACCCCCACCACCCCCAGCAGCAACACTACCACCACCATTTCTCCAACCCATTTCAGATCACCCTAGTCCGCGAATGTCAGCCTCAAACTTCTGAAGAAGAAGACACCAGCCGAACCAGCAGCGGCACAACCACCAAGCCGCTTGTTTCAGATCCCAACAACCCCACTGACGGCGACGGCGCCACCATTGAAGTCGGCCGCAGGCCCAGGGGCCGCCCTCCCGGCTCCAAGAACAAGCCCAAGCCTCCCGTCATCATAACCCGCGACACCGAGCCCGCCATGAGCCCGTACATTCTTGAAGTCCCCGGCGGAAGCGACGTCGTCGAAGTCGTCTCGAGATTCTGCTGCCGCAAGAACATCGGATAGAATGTCTATGAAAGATGCCACCAGGAACCTACACCAAATGCAAAATCCTTTTATTGGTTTTGAGATTCGTAGAGACAGAGAGAGTAGGAACAAGACCAAGGAAAAGAACAAGTGCTGCTTCTTTACTTTAAATTGCCAATAGTGATTATAAGGGAAAAGAAGATGTTTCCATGAACAAGGAAGAAAAAGATGTCAACGCCAATTGCATTACAGCATGACTAGCATAGGAATATGAGGAATAGAATATGATCAGTGATCAGTATTCCATCACGTCTATGTAATTCATCATCACTAATGCTTCATTACAAGCAATTCTAAATTAGTGAGTTCACTGAACTTTGATAAGGAGCATTATTCTATGTATACACCCTTTACATAATGCATTAGCCATTCAGCTTCATTTTCAAAAACCTATGTATCTGCAGAAGCTGTGAGTTCAACATTAACACTGAAAAGGGTTGGTCGATCTGTTATAAATTCTCGAACTTCTACCCGAATCAAAAGCTCTATTAATGACCATTCCCTAAAATTCCATATAGTCCTCAAGAGTCGAGTTCAACTACATATAATAGAATCAATAACCGAAAAATAATACACATCAAATGTGCAAAAGCGAACCTGCAGAGACTTTATACCAGCAATATCAAACATTCAGTTGTGGAGAATGTAGAGAGAGAAGCTCCCCCCTCTCTCTAGAAACAACACAACACTCTTTTAGTTTACAACACACAAACTGACTGTCCCAACCTTAACCTTATCCTCATCCCCTTCCAAGCTGTTACAGATTGAGACGAGGTGCTTCCCTGACTCTAGTGTGCAGGCTTCATTCAGATGGGATCACGACACAGGTACTTTCACTTGACTACTTGGTAGTGGTTGAATCGAAGGGATAAGCCCCTCAAAAGACTTGAGGGGAGCCGTCTGTCTCTGTGCTTTGGCCATATACCAATGGTATATGGAGCCTACAAAAGAGATAGATTCTTGTCTCTGGGAAAGGATATCACCTACCAAAGTCAATTCTGGTCCCCTTTATCTGAACTAGATACTTTACTCACTATTGTTTAGGAACCAAGCACTTTTTAAAATTTTTACCCACTCCTGTGAATTAGGGCCATACCCCTCTGTAGGCCTGGCAACTGGGCGGTCACGGGCGGGTTGCGGGCGGACTTAACGGGTTAGCGGTCTTAACAGGCTCAACCCGTTATAACCCGTTATCTTAACGGGTTGAGCCCGATGGGTTCGCTGGTTATCCGTTGGAACCCGTTAAGACCGTTAAGGTTTTTTTTTTTTTCTTTAAATTTTAAAATTCTTTTCTAATCAATTACCCACTAAAACCCGTTAACAATAAATTGGCCATTGAAACCCGTTAAGACCCGCTAACATAAAAATGAAATTTTTTTTTTTGCATTTTTTTTAAACTCTTTTTCACACCCATTACCCATTAAAACTCTTTTTCATTATTGCTTTGAAAATCAAAAAATTCAAAGAAAATTATTACAATTCTCATAATAGGTTAAATCCAATGTTACTTGAAACTAAAATATTACAAAATCAAAGCAAATCATTACATGAAACTAAAAAAGTCTTTCGTTGGTTTGGCTTTGTCCTTCCAATGTCAAATCCAACACATCTTCAGTAAGTAGCTCCAAATCAGTTCGGTCTTGCTCTAAATTACACAAAAGAAAGAGAGGCAAATTAAAATAAATATTCACATGATGAAAAGATAAGAAGCTAATACAATAACCAAGTGATATAGAATTTACCTTTTTTACCGAAAATCCAATCTCGAGTACATAGCAATGCTTGAACAGTGTCAGGCAATAATGAGCTACGGTATTGATCTAGTACTCTACCAGCAGTACTAAACGCGGATTCAGATGCAACCGTAGAAATAGGAATCGTTAGCACATCACAAGCCTTATGGAAAAGTATAGGATACCGAAATTGTTCCATTTTCCACCAAGAAAGAACATCCAACTCTTTCTTTCTTTCCAACCTTTCTTCATCAAGATACTTGTGAAATTCATTCTTCATACTCGAAGTTGAACCATTCTTGTAGCTAGCATCAAATTCCTAGACAAAAATAAACCAAACAGTAAGCTACTCACATTTAGTTTGATAATATATAATTCATAGGCGTAATTTAATAAAAACAATTTGATATCTAATAATGCAAAGTAGATGACTAATAATGGTGTTTACCATCGAACATGGAAAAATTTTCCATTTAACAAAAGAAGCCCTCTAAAGTTCAATTGAGTTCTCAATTTCTCAACAAATGAATCATTAGCCGATGCATTATCCAATATAATCGAAAACAATCTCTTATCAATCTCCCACTCACATATCAATGAATTGATCTTTTCAGCTAGGGCAATACCATTATGTGGTGGAGGCATATGACAAAAACTAAGTATCCTCTTATGCAATTTCCATTCTGAATCAATGAAATGTGCTGTGAGTGTTAAATAACCATCAGTTGCTTGAGAACTCCACAAATCAGAAGTTAAACAAATTCTCCCTTTAACTGAACTTAACATATTCTGAAGTTTCAACTTTTCACTATCAAATAGCTTCAAAACATGGGCTTTAACTGTATTTCTACAAGGCAACTTAAGTGAAGGAGAAATATATTGAAAGACAGCTCTGATTCCCTCGTACTCCACAAAACTAAATGGCAAGTCATGCTGAACAATGGTCTCGATTAACAATTTAGAAAACTTTTCATACTGAAATTTTGAAGAACGTGTAGAAGACTGAGGTGACACTACATTACTCGAACTATAACAAGTATCATGATGACGTAAAAGGCTACCTGTTCCCGTAATAGAATCACACTTATACACAGCTCCACACTTTATGCATTTTGCACGCTCTATTTGATCCTCAGTCACAGGCAACTCTTTAAATGATATCCAACAGCGAGAAGTTTTCTTTCGCTTCCTAACTGGAACACCTCTAGCGTGAAGTCTTCTACTCGTTCCATGTCCATTTTCTGCCACAGCTTCTCCTCTTTCTTCCATTGTATTAATTGTCTCATCATTCATACTTGTCTGAACACAATCAAGAAAACAATCAATAACATACAAGAGAAATTGCATATACAGTTAATTGAAGATGAACAACATACAAGAGAAATTGCATATACAGTTAATAAAATGAGATTATTTAATAAAATGAACTGGAATGAAATGACTGGATTAACCATCCATATGGCCATATACAATAAACTTGAAAAAGAAGGAGAATTCGTTCATTTATTCACTTCAGCTGCAATGAAACTTGTATTTATCATGAAAGGCTCAAATGTGAAGTAAATGTATGGTTTTTTAATAAGTCAATAACCATGCAGTACTACATACATATCAAGGCTGAAAAACCCAGAATCAAGGTCACGACCCAGAACCAGACAACCATTAAGAGTATAGAACCCAGAATCAAGAAAAACCCACAACAAGGTCACGACCCAGAACCAAAACCAAAACAAATGGGCGCGCACCCAGAAAAGTATAACCAAATCCCAGATGAACAAATCACACCAAAAACAAATTAACAAAAGGCAGAGCTCCACTGACACACTAAGCACTACATACATGTTCGAGTATGGAAGACAACAGTGAAAGAGTTGCGAGAAGTGAAAGAAGCCGAGCTCGTCGGCGAACTCTTTGGCAGCGCCGGCTAAGAGTGGCGGCGTAGAGACGGGTAGAGGGTTCAGGCGGCTAAAGTGGAGAAGGGGAGAGTGAGCTGCGACTGCGAGAGAAGCAAGGCTGCGAGGGTTAGACCTTTTTTTTTTCTTCTAATTGGGCTTGATGGGTTCCATCGTGCAGCCCGTTTCCGCCCGTTAACTAACGGGTTGTTAACGGGTTGGCAGCCCATTAACACGTTAAGTTAATGGACGGAAATAAATGGGTTTTTAGCGGGCAGTTAATGGGCGGTTAACGGGTCATGGGCTGAATTGCCAGGCCTACTCTGTGGTTTGTTTCAGAGCAACGTCTCTTCTTTTTTTCTTCAGTCCCTTTATTACTCCGGATATGAATTCCTTATAGTCACCTCAAAGGGAAATTCCCTATGAGGATGAAGGTTGAATCTGTCCAACCTGAACCGTTCGTGTTCATAATTGTAAATCGCAATTTTGAATGCCTTAATGATTATCAATATGGCTAAAAATTTGCAGGGATGATCTACGCATATATACCTAAAAGCTGGACGGTTAAGATGTGAAAGTGGGATCAAAAAGTGAGTCTACCAAGGAAGTCCGCATATTTTAATATATGAGGATTTCTTGAATAGACTTACTTTTCGATATATGCGGATTCCTTGAATATACTCACTTTTCGATCGCATATCCACATCTCGACCATTCAGTATTTAGGTCCTAATGTATAGATCACTTCTGCAAATTTTCAGCCAAAATGATGATCGTTAAGGTATCGAACTAGATTAAATCAATGAACGAACCGAATCTATCCAACTTGAACTGTTCGTGTTCATAATTGTAAATCGCAGTTTTGAATACCTTAATAATTATCAATATGGTTGAAAATTTGCAGGGATGATCTACTCATATATACCTAAAAACTGGACTGTTAAGATGTGAAAATGGGATCGAAAAGTGAGTCTACCAAGGAAGTCCGCATATTTTAATATATGCAGATTTCCTAAAGTATGCGGACTTCCTTGGTAGACTCACTTTTCGATCACATATCCACATCACGACCGTTCAGTATTTAGGTCATAATGTATAGATCACTTCTGCAAATTTTCAGTCAAAATGATGATCGTTAAGGTAGATTATATCAATGAATGAACCGAATCAGTCCAACCAGAACCATTCATGTTCATAATTGTAAATCGCAATTTTGAGTGCCTTAATGATTATCAATATGGCTAAAATATGCGGACTTCCTTGATAGACTAACTTTTCGATCCCATATTCACATCTCAATCGTTCAGTATTTAGCTCCTAATGTATAGATCACTTCTGCACATTTTAAGCCAAATTGATGATCGTGAAGGTAGATTAAATCAATGAACGAACCGAATCTGTCCAACCTGAACCGTTCATGTTCATAATTGTAAATCGCAGTTTTGAATGCCTTAACGATTATCAATATGGCTAAAAATTTGCAGAGATGATCTACTCATATATACCTGAAAGCTGAACGATTAAGATATGAATATGTGATTGAAAAATCAGTGTATCAATGAAATCCGCATATTTTAATATATGCGGATTTCCTTAAATAAACTCACTTTTCCATCGCATATCCATATCTCGACCGTTCAATATTTAAGTCTTAAATAATGATTATCAATATGGCTAAAAATTTGCAGAGATGATCTACGCATATATACCTAAAAACTGAACGGTTAAGATGTGAATATGGAATTGAAAAGTGAGTCTATCAAAGAAGTCCGCATATTTTAATATATGCAGATTCCTTGAATAAACTCACTTTTTGATCTCATATCCACATCTCGACCGTTCAGTATTTAGGTCCTAATGTATAGATCACTTCTGAAATTTTCAGCCAAAATGATGATCGTTAAGGTAGATTATATCAATGAATGAACCGAATCAGTCCAACCTGAACCATTCGTGTTCATAATTGTAAATCGCAGTTTTGAGTGCCTTAATGATTATCAATATGGCTAAAAATTTGCATAGATGATCTTAGCATATATACCTAAAAACTGAACGGTTAAGATATGAATATGGAATCGAAAAGTGAGTCTATCAAGGAAGTCCGCATATTTTAATATATGCGGCTTTCCTAGAATATACTCACTTTTCGATTGCATATCCACATCTCGACCGTTCAGTACTTAGCTCCTAATGTATAGATCACTTATGCAAATTTTCAGCCAAATTGATGATCGTGAAGGTAGATTAAATCAATGAACGAACCGAATCTGTCCAACCTGAACCGTTCGTGTTCATAATTGTAAATCGCAGTTTTGAATGCCTTAACAATTATCAATATGGCTGAAAATTTGCAGAGATGATCTACTGATATATACATAAAAACTGAACGATTAAGATGTGAATTATATGTAATTGAAAAATGAGTATACCAACGAAATTCGCATATTTTAATATACGCGGAGGTCCTTAGCAGAGAAGGATTATATATATATATATATATATTGAGATGAAAATAAATTTTGTCACTAGTTACTGCAAGTAAATACTTCTTTGCAGAAAGTGATGAAAATAGTTTTCAACTCAAAAAGTGTAATATTTTGAATTTTTTATTATTATTTGTAACTACTAAATTATAATTTATCATTCATAAGGAGAAAATTACACATTTAGAGATGAAATATATTTTGACGGAAAGATATGTAACGGGTATCAATTTTTTTTTATTTTTAAGGAAGAAATAATATGAGTTATTTTTTTTTTTTAGAAATGAAATAATATGAGTTTAACTAGGGTAATTAACGAAAATTAGTAATTTTTCTTTTTGGGAATTGATTAATGTAAAATTGGGAGGAAAGAAAAAAAAAAGAAAAAAGAGGTAAGTTGAATGCGCGCACAATTGTTTAGCGAAAGAAAAACAAAAAGGCCAACCAACTGGCGCAGCCATAACTAACTCGCTCCCCGTGATTTAACCCCTCCTCTTTCTCGCTCCGTTTTTTTCTCTCACTCACTTCAAGTCCTCCTCTTCTTCTTCTTCTTCTTCTTCTTCTTCTTCTTCAAACCCTGCGATTTTTCTTTCAGGCTCTCAGCCACTCTAAAACTCGTCGCTTCTTCTTCTTCTTCTTCCTCTCTCTCTTTCCCCTTTTCTCTCAGCCACTCTAAAACCTCGACGCTTCTTCTTCTTGAAGAAAACCTTTCCTTCTTCAAGAAACGGTATACCTTCTACTCTCTCCGATGGCCACAGTTATAGAGTTATTGTACTTCTTCCTGATTGCGCTTCCATTCCTTTTGCTCCTTGCCGTGGTTCTTGACACTGTGGATATTCTTCGCTGGAAAACGGCAAGAAAGAACCTCCGTCGTAGCCACCGTGAAGCACGACGCGTGCTGAACGCCTACGCCGACAATGTTGCCCGTCCCAACGCTCTCATGCATCTTCCACATGAGGAACGAGTAGACTTGATGCCCAGCTACACATTCTCCGCCGGAAAATGGCCGGAATCGGTCAAAACCTGCATCATATGCCTCGAAGAGTACAAGAGTCAAGACACGCTTCGCTTCATGCTCCCATGCCGACACGACTTTCATCAACCCTGCATCGACAAGTGGTTGCGCCATGCAGTGAGCTGTCTGCACAGCAGACAGAGTGTCTTTCTGCTGGAGCCGCCCCGTCATCGTCTTCCGGAGGAGGTGGCGGCGGCGAGGAGGAGCCAGCGACTGGCGCACCAGATTCGACAGAGCATACCTGATTTCGTGGATCATTTCTTTCCGCGCGTTGATGAACCAATCCTCTGCATTTCTGAGCGCTTCTCTCAGCGCGCCGAGGCCATCATCGGCTGGATAGCCGCCTTGATTGGCTGGCTTGCCAGAGAGTAGGAGCAAGAAGCACTGGGAATAAAAGCTCCGTTCGTTTGTTTTGAGTTTTGACGTGACTGAGTTAAAAAAGTAAAAAAAATGTAAAAGTAAAAGGGGTTTTGTCCATTTACCCCATTTTTAGAGATTTTTTTCCCACTTACCCTATTAAGTTTTTTTAATTCTCTCTTACCCAAAACATTCTAAGGAGGTCTTCCCTAATACCCCATTAAGATTTTTTTTTGTTTTTATTTTTTTTAATACCATTTTACCCTCACCTTTGTTACTTAGAGAGAGAGAAAATGGAAGAGAGAGAAACCATAGGGGACTTCGCTGGAGCCCGGTCATCGGCCGTCGGAATCCGGTCACCGGTCGCAGCCACGGGACTTTTCTGAAAACTTCACCGGAAAAGTTTATTACCCTCAATAGACATCTATTGGTCCCCAATAGACGTCTTTTGCCCCCTAATAGACGTATATTATCCTCCAATAGAACTTTCGGTTGCCAAAATATGAACTAATCTCTTAAAATTTAGACAATAAAACTTTGTTTAAAGAAAAAAAAACGAAGATATTATATCGATTTAAAAACGTCTATTGGCCCCCAATAGACGTAAGGGCCTGTCCGGTAACGTTTTTAAAAATGATTTTTCAAAAATCGATTTTGAAAATGAAAACGAGAAAACAAGATTGGATTTTTGAGATCCGAAAATGTGTCCGGTAGTTTATTCCGAAAACAATTTTCAAAAACGAGAACAACAAAAACGCGTCCGGTACTACCGTATGAAAATACAAAAAACAATGAAAATGTATACATATATCTTCGTGTTTTCTAAAATATGAGAATGAAAAGGTGAAAACGTCTATTTGTCGTTTTCCTGTTTTACGAGTAAAATAAAAAATCATTTTCATTTTTTATTTTCTGTATTTTTGAAAACAGACCAACGAACACATTTTCAATTTATAAAATGGAAAAAGATGACTTGAAAACGTTACCGAACGCCACCTTATTTTTCTGTTTTCTTTCCTTCCGGGCCTTCTGTTGCAAAACAGAAGTAGCACCATTTTGATTTACAACACAGAAGTAGCACTATTCTCCATCCAAATTAAAAAAAAAAAAAAGTGTGCTTTAGAGACTTGTTCGATCTCAGAGGAAGGAAAAGAAAAAAAAATTGTGCTCGAGACTGGTGGGTAAGAATGGATGACAGTAGTGCAGTCAACCTTTGTACAACCACCATGAAGTGCCCGGCCCCCGCCTAATCCCTCAAAGTCTCAAACCGACCGACCTTACTTGATTCCTTCCCGCTGGAGACGTTCGATCTCAGACAGAAAAATGAAAAAACGCCATTCCAACCAATATGCATTCCTGCTTCAAAATCTAACACAAATTCATGGCATTTCGTCACATCCATGACTGGGAATTGAAGGGAGAAAGAGTGACCTTCTCGTCATCGACGCTGTGGCGAGATCGAAATTTGATTTCGAGACAAGACGAGTGGAAACTCTGCCGGTGATGGATTTGGATCGTTGCCTTCGACCACTATCGTCGGGCGACGACGACGACGACGTGGCTTTACTGCCGCTTGATCTCATCTTCTATGCGCCTAGAAATGCGATTCGAACCGCGGAATTGGGATATGCAGCACAGCTCGCACTCGATCGAGTGAAGGATCTGCAGAGGAGAGAGAGAGATGGGGCGGAGGAGAGAGAAAGACAGCGCCAGAGGCGAGAGAGAGAGGAGAGAGAGAGACAGCGCCGGAGGCGAGAGAGAGGAGAGAGAGAGTGATCGGGATGTGAGAGAGATTGATGTTGAATGGCAGTGATTGTGATTCTTTAATTGGGTTAAGGGTAAAATAGTCATTTAGTGTTAAATTGTGTATGTGGGAACAAAAATCTGTCGCTGGGGTAAGTGAGATAATTTTTACTCATTTTAGGGCTTTGGGTCAAGATCCCAAAGTAAAAAGTAAAGTGCTCGTGTAAATGGTTTTTTGATGCGAGTGAAACGATGAGTGTGTAGCTGTAAATCTTTTCTTTTCCATCAATGGAAGCGTGTTTTCTTATTGCAATTTAAATTCTTTGTCAAAATTTTGACCCGGCCCGGATCTCGTATTCGGAGCCTAAAACCCTAAGAAAGCGATGGCGGTCGAGACGAGAGGGTGTTGACCTTCTTCGCCAAGTCATGGTGAAGCGAATCGGAAATCTGGGCGAGGCACTCGTCGACCTTGCCGCGAAACGCTATGGAAGCGATGGCGAGACCATGTTGTAGACCAAGTAATGGTGAAGCGAATCGGAAATCGGAGTCGTTGCCACGTGGTCCCCTGCCGGTTTTCTTGGAGCGGTTTGAAGAGTCTTGAGGATGGGACAGTTGATACGACAGTTTTTTGGTGCTCAATGGGGTCTCGGTGATTACGTCAGTTGATAACAGCTCCGGTGAGGATGAGAGTGCCTTCATAGGAGGGCTTGATATTCGTGCCTTTTGCTTTCACTGCGTGGTAATGCTTGTCTTTATTTTTGGTGAGTAGTCACCAATGCTTGGTTATCCCATTTGTGGCTTCTTAATGTTTAGAAATGAAAGGTATTCTATTCTGTTTTGAGTGTTTGATTCTGTGTTTGAATTATGGGAATGCAGTGGAAATCAAAGGCTTGAGGAATAAGATGATATGGAAGGAGTTCAATAGGGGACAATGGTTGGAGTGTGATAGAATTTTGCTATATCTGCTGTTTACAATTGTTGCTGTTGTGCTACCACAGATGCAAATTTCTCAAATTCTTAGCTTGCTCCAATCTGAATTATACTTGTAGACAATGTTATGCTATTGTGTTAAATGCCCTTCTCATCAAATAATTTAATTGACTTCATAGGAAAGAATGTTAAAATGCAAATTAGAAACCCATTTGTTCAGACGAGCATGCATGTTATCTTTTAGCTTAATACTTTTTGATCTGGTTTTCTCATTTCAACAAAGTGATTTGCTACCTACTCATAGTGAGTAGGGTCTTTTTGATCTGGTTTTGATATCATATTATGTTGTACTGGAAATCAAGTTGTTAGTTCTTAATTCTTTCAAACAACTGTTCTATACTTGAGTGATTATCAATTCTTCGTTGCATCTTCCATATTTATATTGGGTTGCTCATGCCAGTGGTCCTTAGTATTATACTATCAAGCTTTAACATAATGAAATTGCAAGAACGTAGGCAATCTAACGAAATAAGTGAAAAACTTAGGAGCTTCAACATAATGAAATTGCAGAATTGGGCTAAAGTATTGATTCATGTTTATCAAGGCCAATTATATTATGAGGACCAACTGTTTGGTAGGGGTGAGAATTAGACCCGCCAAATCTACAAACCCAGCAGAGCAGACTCGATTTCATTGTGTTGATCTCATTCCCATTTCTTAACAATCTTGTTTTGCATTTAGTCATAGTAGCATGACTTTCTGCTTGATGGTATTGGACTGGTATGAATTGGGTTTATCAAGAATAAGTGTAACTAACTATAGTTGATAGGCTTGAAAGTTGTACTTCCGAGTTGTTGTCTAAGTTGAAACTTCCCAGAACACCCTGTATGTTCTTGAAGGCAATCAAGACCTGAGCTTGAAATGAAAATTGTTAGCCTAACATGTTAGTCATGAGTGTCTAGGATATTTCTGTCTGTGTTTGGTTGGGTTTCAGTATTCTGGTCACAACATCAAAGTCCTGTATGCTCTAGTATGATAGCAATCAAGAGTGGAACTTGCAATGAGAATACTACTCTTACAGGATATTCACGAGTGTCTGGCATATAATTGTCTAACTTTTATTTTGTTTGACTAGTTTGATAATAACATGGAAATCCTCGTATGTTCTAGTTTGGTATGTGATGCAGGACAAGTAGCAAAGAACTGTAGAACTAGGGTTTATTTGCAGCAGTCTCGATCGTTAGAAAGAAAAGGGATTTAGAATAAGAAACTTAAGAAGAAAAGGGATGGAACTACTAGCATCACACCAGTAGGGTTTCTAGGCATCACACCCAGAGAACTTAGGCATCACACCTAAGGGTAGGTTGCATCACACAAACCCGGATATAAGCAAAAGCTTTCAATTTTATTAACTCAAATCTGAAAATAAAAGACTACAAAGGCCTCTATATATAGGGAGGCTCAGACAATTCTAGAATAACTAGGAATATCCTTATGCTTAAAAGAATCCTCAAGAAATAGTCCTAATAATAATAATAAGAATCCTAATAATAAAAGCCTAGGTTTATTTGAACTACTTTCCAAATCCTGACTTCAAATATTCTGCTCGTATTCTTCATCAGTATGTTTGCTACTTATCTAGCCTAAACTTGAAATATCTGTGTTGTGATTTGTGAAATGTCGATGCTGCAAGCATTTTTTAGAAAGAGTTTTTCTTGACCCGCTCTCTTTTTTGTGACTTTCTGCTGGGAATTTAAACAGAGTACGGTCTCTTTATCCCTTTCCCATCTCTTATCTTCATTTATAAATTTTGGATATGATCAATTGCTCTAGTGTATACCTAACATTGATGTGCGCTTTTGTGAGATGTGGTATATTCATTTGCTTTGAGTTTAATTCTTATGATTTCTTTTTTACCTCTAGGTGGCATGCTGTTGCTGCATGGACATGGGATGCTCAGGATGAAACATGTGGCATTTGGAGGATGGCATTTGATGGTTGTTGTCCTGATTGTAAGCTCCCTGGGGATGATTGCCCACTAAGTAAGTCGCAAACATTATAATTTTTATCATTTCTGTTAATTCATCAGATGAGTTCGTATTGGTTCAAACTTTGCTATTTCAGAAGTGGCTCGAATGTTGTCTGTATCCACATATGGTCATGCCTTTTTTCAAGCGTAATTAATTTGAGATCTGTGGTGCTTGCGGTGATCTGTGCTCAAATATCTCATTGTGTTATGGTATATTGTATCAATTGATTATTAATTTTCAAGCATCAAGATTTGGGTTTTCTTTCTTTTCTCCTACTAAATACCTAAAATATGATTCAGATAAATATGCCGACATGTTATAAAATCACAACTACCATGATATGTTTCCCAACAAACTGTGATATCCTATATTTTGGGGACTGGAAGAATAGATTTATGATAAAAATAAAAAATAAAAAAAAGGCCAACTAAATTACTTATTACTCAAGCAGTTTGTCTCTTTTTTTTTCCCTTTTTTTTTGCGGTTTAACCTTTATTCTGTGTTGAACCTAAAGAGTGAGGCATTAAGGGATTCCAGATCTAAGATTCAATAGCAACTTCTAGTTTCAATAGTACAGGACAAATGCCAGTGGGTAGCTTAATACGTTTCAATGGTAGACTCTAAACTCTAGTCTGATGTAGGACAAAGAAAGGGAGAGTGAGGGTGGTTATGCTTAGAAAGTTAAATAATTAGAAATAGAGTAGTTTTAGAAGAAAGATACCTATAGCTGCTCTAGTTTCAGAGAACATGGGTAATAGAGGAAAATGGTGGAGAGGAGATACCAAGGCATCCAGCCTTCAATAACACTCAATTTTTGTTCATTCCAATCTGATTTGGCTTACAAGAGACAGCCTTATTTTAAGCTTCGGTTACATCTGCCTTAGACTCCTAAAACACCAAAATACTTTAGTAGCGGCATCATATATACATATTTGCTTGACTGGTTTATGTTTTACATGCTAGATGTCTGATTATGTTTGTTTATTGCTATATTTGTGTTTCTCATCAACTTTAGTCCAAGGTTGAAGTCTTTCAACTAGGTTTCCTAAGCTAGTAATGCTTTATGAGCGAGTTTTCTGGTGCTGAAGGCTCCAAAAGCTCCTTGCACATGAAATTAGACATCAGAAACCGCATGAAATGATAACAACATAAGATCCTATGTTAACCCCCGCCTGATTGTACGCCTTCAACACCTGATTTTTTTAGGTCAAACTAATGGCTTTCTTACTGAATGATCTCAAATGGTTTGAGTATTTGAACAATCTGAAAAGCAGTGGCTTTCCTCATGTTCAGTTCAGTAGTAATATGCACTATCTTCCTTTTGTTTATCCTATTTTGTAATTATAACTTTGAGCTACTAAACATTCTGGGAGGTAGTCTTCATCACCTGACTTCCTTGGGTCAAATTGACAAGCTCTCCTACTGAAAGGCCAATGTTAGAGAAATGTCTAAAAAAAATGGCCTAGTTTCTCTACAAGAAAAACTTCTTTCCAAAATCCTGATGGCAAAAATAGAAAATATAGAGGATGAATACACAGGAGCTGCTATGGTAGAAAGGCGGTTGTGTATAATAAAGGTGCTTGTTGTTATTGATGATGTGGATGAGTTGACACAATTAGGGAAATTGGCTGGAAGTCGCAGCTGGTTTGGTCCAGGGACTAGAATTATCATAACCACCACAGATAATCAGTTGTTAAAGGCACATGATGTTGATGCTACATACAAGGCTAATGGGTTAAACTGTGGTGAAGCACTTCAACTTTTGAGTTTGAAGGCTTTTAAGAGATGTCCCCCACCAGAAGATTATTTGGATCTGTGCTACCATATTTTAGGGTATGCTAAGGGGCTTCTGTTGGCTCTCGTGGTTTTAGGTTCTTTTCTGTTTGGTAGAAGCGCTGATGAATGGGCAAGTGCAATAGATAGGCTAAAGAACACACCCCATAAACATATTATTGAGGTGCTTCGGATTAGTTTTGATGGACTGGATGAAAAAGACAAAGAAATATTCCTACATATCGCTTGCTTTTACAAGGGGAAGGATAAGGATCGTGTGACAAATACTAGACTATTGCCAGCTAAACCCTGTCATTGGTTTAAGTGTTCTTGCTGATAGATCTCTCATAACTATCTCGAACAACGAACTGTTGATGCATGATTTGCTACAAGAAACGGGCTGGGAAATTGTTCGTGAGCAGTCTTCTAAAGAGCCAGGCAAACGTAGTAGATTATGGTCTCATGAAGAGATCAACGATGTGCTGACGAGAAATACGGTAAGAGTTTGATAATGGAATAAAGATAAGCATATTATTATTTGTGTTGTGCACTTCAATTATTATCTAGAAAAAAAAAAAGAGGCAGATTTACTTGTAATCTGCTTAGGTCTTGGTATTCTTTGTGTTCTGCACTTGAGTTATTACTCTTGTTTTTCATTATCAGGGAACAGATTCAATCCAAGGCATGGTAATGGAGTTGACTAAATTACAAGTGGCTCATTGGAAGCCAGAAGCCTTTTCAAATTTGTCTCAACTTAGTCTTCTCCATATTCGTAATGTGGACCTTCCAAAAGGCCTCACTTGTCTTTCTAATTCCTTGAGACTCCTCGAATGGACTGGGTGTCCCTTAAGATCTCTCCCAAAAAAATTTAAAGCACGTGAACTTATTGAACTTAATTTGTGCCACAGCAACATTAAACAGCTTTGGAAGGGAACAAAGGTATGGCTATTAGTTATAGTCTGCTTGTTTATCTCTATTTTGCAAATTGTCTGTTCTGTGTGGTGGCTCACTGTTTCGATTTTATGAGCAGAATTTCGACAAGTTGAAGTTCATCAAACTCTGCCATTCTCAAAACATTGTGGAGGCCCCAGACTTCGCAGGTGTTCAGAATCTTGAGACTTTAGATCTTGTAGGATGTTCTCATTTGGTAAGAATCCATCAATCCCTTGGATTTCTCAAAAAGCTTATTTTCCTGAATCTTAAAGACTGCAAAAGTCTCAAGAGTCTGCCAAGTAGAATTGAAATGGAATCTCTTGAAACATTGATTCTTTCTAACTGCTCAAAACTTAAGAAGATTCCCAAGTTTGTTGGAAATATGGAACGTTTGTCGGTGCTTTATCTTGATGGGACTGCCATTAAGGAAGTGCCTGTTTCAATCAAACAGCTGAGCGGCCTTGTGTCATTGAATCTAAGCAACTGCAGAAATCTTGTTCGTCTCCCAAGCACCATCAATAAATTGAAGTCTGTTGAAAATCTTAATCTTTCTGGATGCTTGAAACTCGGCAAACATCCGGTAATGGGGGAGATGGACTGTTTTGAGGAAATTGATGTGAATAATGGGTCTGCAATAGAATCATCAGCTACGCATGATCTCATAAGATATGTGAGAGGTTCCATCTTTCATGGATGCGAGTTAGTTTGTGGATCTTTACATAAGTTCTTGCCTTCTGGATTGGTGCAAAAAGTGCTGCAGAAAGTGAATAATGAGCCAATGAGTTTCCGCTTGCCTATATCTGGTCTGTGTAATTTAACATATCTGAACCTGAGTAACTGCAATCTTGGTGAAGAAGCGTTTGCCAACGAATTTGGTCACTTTCCCTCTTTGGTGACCTTGAATCTAAGTGGAAACAATTTTGTTCGTCTTCCTTCCAGCATTGGATTGCTTTCTAAGCTTGAGAACTTTAACTTGGAGAATTGCAAGAGACTTCAAGAGTTGGCAGACCTTCCATCAAATAGTATACTGGATTTAAGGGCAGATGGTTGTACTTCACTGAAATACTTGTTTGATGCATCAAATTTGAACAGATTAAACAAATCATATTTCAATTTCATCAATTGCTTCAATCTAAATGGCAATCAAGGATGCAGTAACATAGCATTTGAAATGCTGAAGACATTCATGTATCAGGTACTCCCTCTCTAAGTGTGTGTGTGCGCGATTGTGTGTGTGTTTCTGCTCATATACTTATAGACATTAATCAACTAACAACCTGTCTCTTCTTGCACAGGGAATCTGTAATAAGAGGGAAACTTTTCAAATTGTAATTCCTGGAAGTAATATTCATGAGTGGTTCAGCCATCAGTGTTGGGTGTTCATTAAGTGTAGCTCTACCTGCACATTGGAATAAGAGTCAGTTTTTGGGATTTGCTTTGTGTGTTGTTTTTATACTCCATGAGCACCATCCGGTGGATGAGCTTTATATAAATGAATTCAAGACTTTTAATGCGACGCATCATCTTGTATGTTGCCTGAAGCTCGATGGAAGAGAATTGGAAGTGTATGGCAGACAGCCTGCATTTCGCTTTAGTGAGGAATTTTGCCAGGTTGAATCAGATCACCTGTGGCTATTCTATGTATCTTGTGATAAATACTTTGGTACAGAGTGGTGGCATAGTAGTTGCAGTCAGCTTGAGTTCTTATTTGAAACCAGAGGGCTGGGTCTGAAGGTGAAGGAGTGTGGAGTTCGTCTGATATATGAGCAAGATGTGCAAGAGTTGAACCAAACAACCACTCAATCAAGCAGTTGAGTGTCTCCATATGAGGATATATTGATTGGTTTTGACATTCCAGTTGCAGGGGAAACCAGCGGCACTGGTAGCAGAACTTGCACGCTTGAAGAATTGTAGGACTGGCAGAAATATTGGGGATCCACCACTGGCCACTCTGAAAGACCACAATTAAGGACTTTCTGATCCCATGGTTGGAAATGAGTTGCAGATCATGAATGGCCAATGCCTGCTCTTCTCTCATTTAAATTTCTGCAGTGATTACTTTCTGGAGCTCTCTTGCCTTCATCTTTTACAGTTAGGTGAGTCTTGATCACTCTAGTTTTGATATTTTGCCTAGTTATTAGTGGACTCCCCAAGTTATTTCCAAATGACACTGTAATCTTACTTGCAAACCGATATTATTGAAGTAGTTATACAATAAACTGAATTGCCTCTCTGTAGCTAGTTTGATAGGAAAAGCATTCATATTGATTGTAGTCTATAAGCTATCAGTACACTTGTAGGCTTGCACCATTAATATTATACTTTTAAACCGTGTACTCATGTAGAATGGTGTGCTGTTACAGAGAATTGTAAGTAACCTTGCATTGCAGTCTTAGCAAATTGTAAGAAATTATGTGGATCTCCTTGAAAATGATGACCAGGCTTTTTTATTACAGTAAACCAACAAAATGTACGGATACTAAATTTTCTTTAGAAGTCCATCCTTGTACCATTGGACACATTTTTTGCGATTTTCTGGTACAGAGATTGTTCCATCTTATGTTGCCACTAGCCATCGATTCTAGAGTCCATAAGAATGCATTGATTGCAACAACTGCCTGGTGTGTAGATCTAAATAACCAATGGCATTGGATTTGTCTGAATAAAATGTCTATCTCTGGTCCATCTAAAATAGCAGGCTCAGGGAAAATAGAAAGAATTGATGTTCAGTGTATATGATGATCATATTGCTGTGAGAAATTTTAAAGGACACCACTTTGCTGGTTCAGATATTTTTCCTCACAAATTTTTTTTGACTTTTACCTTCATCTGTAAATCTGCATTATGTTGTAGTGATCTCTCTGGCAATAATGACTTTCACATGCCAGGTTGATTGTATATGTCTTTTCTTCATGCTCTCTGCAGGTGCAAGGTATTCCATTTGATATAGATAGCAAGGTTCGAGGCAGTACATAAGTATAAAGGTTACTTGAACTTTCCTTGAGTTGTGCGAAAATCATGATTCTCTCTGTACCAGAAAACCGTTTACAGCGGTGAACAACTACATTCCGCCGATATTCATGATTCTCTGCAGTTCCAGCTTCAGTAGGTGAATTTTCTTTCAATTGCTTCTCCATTATATATAACTTGTATGTAATTGCTCTCTCTGTTCGTGTTTGTTGTTTTTGATTGGGCATGGACCTTAGGGTTTCGTTTGGTACTGATTCTGAGTTTCTGTAATGTAATACACTCTGTCTTGTAAAAAGGTGAGACCAGTGATTTTTTTTTTTTACTCTGAAATTGGAGACAATGAGGCTTAAGGGGAATTGAATCCAAAAAGTTTGATAATTTATGGTTAAATAATATGAGTAAGTTTCCTATGGATTTGTATGGAAAACAAATGTTTACTTTTTCAATATGGAAGTCACAGTACTGGAAATGTATGCCTTGTCCTGTTCCGGATTTGGGCTCCCTTTCATAATAGGGTGGCTATTTGCTCATCTCAGGCTGCTTTTGTGTCATTTCATCATCGAGTCAAGTAGACGAGTACTATTGAACCCTAACTCATACAATAACCCTATAATACTACTTGGATTTCATACATTATCATATCATAGTCACTTTATTCGTATCATTCTGTGTGTAAGGTATACATTATCATGTTTCACAATTGGGTTATTTGTGATGTTAATCCAACTTTTTTACTATTGGGGGTAGAAGTTGAAGTCATTTATGGGTTCATTTCAAGTAGCGAGGAATCCAACTGCACTAACTACAAATATGCTGATGATGTTGACCGGGATACTGATGATGAGCTTGAGATGGAAAACTTCACTTTATCTTCTTCAGCTAATCCAGGCTCTGGGGAGGTAAATCCGACGTACAGATTTATATTTCTTTGGAGATTGATGATATGAATCTATTATGCGTTGAGTTCATTGCTGCAGATGAAATACTTGCTTGCTTTGCACGTTATCAACTGTGCAAAGTATTTCTTCATTGTATATTCTTGAAAAATCTGCATCTAATTACCTAGAGAAAATGCATATGGATGATACTCAAGTTTCTTCCGTTTTTATAGAGGTTTGAGCATTCCAAGGTACAAGTCACAGAATTCGATGTGACTATGGCTCATTTCTTATTGGGTTTTTCTTTTATTTCTTTTTCCCTGAAAAGCAGTGATTAAATATCTTAAATATCAAAGATGTATCTGTGGTTTTGGTGCTTTGCTTCCAGAAAACTTAGTTATCCACCTTTCCGGTTTTAGATGAAAGATTTCAAAATTCACGCTGGCATCCTATAATTTCATCCCATAATGATTAATTTTTTTTCCCATTATTACTTGTACAGTGCCTTGGTGCTGTACAGCTAATTTTGTTTGACTAGTTTGGTTTCCCTGAGCACACAATCTTCCTCTTTGTTCTAGTTACTTTTCATGACTTCAATGAACTTGCAAACATACAAATTAATGTGTATGCACAAAAGTATACATGTATAAGCAAGTATGACACTTTGAGGGTTATATAATCATATATATATATATATATATATATATATATATATTATTCTCAACATGCAATTCCTTTTTATCTTCCTACAGGCTAGCTCATCATCAGGACCTTCCCAAACCAAGGTTTCTGATCATTTTATCAGCATGGGATTTTCTCATAATATGGTTGCCAAAGCCATCCAAGAACATGGTATGAGCACTGAACCATTTCATTCCAGTGCAAGTTTTTACTTGAAATGCTTCAGTTTAACCTGTCCTTATTCAACACAATAGTTTGATGGCATCCAGGACTTGAGGATGCAGATTCAATTCTTGAAATCCTCTTATATAACGTGATTATTAACTGGACTTCACTTGCCAATGCTTTCTTTGATGAAGATAACTTCGGAATGTGTTGGTTGTGTCTGATGTGCTGTTACATAATTATAGTTTTAGCTTCTGTCAAACTTAACTTGCATGTAATGCGCATCCATGAATTTAAGTATTCACATTTTGTGTTTGCCTATGGTATATTGGACTAGGTCAGTAGATTATCAATCTGGGGAGTATAACCATGTATTTTGTATTCATTCATTGTCAAAGCTGTATTTCATAGTAATGTGTATTCAGGAATAATAATCATGCATGATTATTTTAGTCAGCCTGTAGGTCCTTAGCTTCTACTTTAGCTAGTCTTCTTTTAATTACAGTGTCTCTGGCTGTCTGCATTGTATATTTCTACATCAGTTATGCCTTGTTTTCATATCGTATCACTAATTGTTTCGCTTTAATTGTTTGTCATGCACATATTGATATTGTCTTCTCTACAAATCTTATAATCCATATGTTTTCATTTCCACTACATCGAAGCACTACTCTCGCTTTATCTTTAGTGTCCAGCATTGTGCCCATCTTCCGTCTTTCTTACCTATCCTTGTAAAATCAAAATGAAATTGATGAGGATAAGAAGAACAAAAAAAAAACATTAAACTGGCATCAAAATTCCTGGTTAAGATTTCTAAATTAAGCAATTGTGTTCAATGTACGTTGTCTTGTGAGTGCATAATCAATTGCTATCTTGTTAGATTGTTATCCAATTGTTCTGATTCATCTGTCATTTCATGGTAGTATAATGCACATATTTATAGTTTTTGCAAGATGAGTTGGTCTCAAGTATTCCGGGTCTGATCTTCCCATACTTGAAGAATATAAAGTCGTTGATAACTTGCAATAAAAGGAAAGAAGGTTTTACATTCTTCTGCTTTCTTGCTATTATTTTGCAGGCTCTTGAAAGTAGTCCTCCGGAGCAACATTCTCTTCCAGAGCTGCATTCTCCTCCAGAACAGTGCTGTCCTCAAGAACAGCAACTAGTTGACTCGGATCTCTTTTCTTCAGATTATGATGGGAGCTTTCTAGACAGTCTTTCATACCTCTATAGCTCTGATGATGAGGTAGTTAATATCTTGAATACTGTAGATGCCATTGGCCCTTTTCGATAAGAATCTCTATCCTCCACACCACGTGATAATATAGTGTTTTGCAATATCAATGGAACTTCCTCATCATTCTATAGGCTAGTACATCAATTTACATGGGATTATTGGTTGATGGCAATGACACTTCACTTGCATGTTACATGTTACATATGTGGACTTCACAGAAAATTAATAAACTATTTTTGCAGGTAACCATCGATTGTACATCTGAGGCAGAGACAAAACTTATGTCCTCGGTTAAAATGGGGTACAATGAATTGGACTATAGGAGGCTTCAATGGCAATAGAGAGATGCGGTATAACTTTATTTCTATGAGAATCCTCACTTACAGATTGTCTCTATACTTCAATTCTTTTTCGCGATTATGTTGATATTCTGTAAACTGCTATTTGCTTGCTTTAGGTATATGCATATCTTTAGCTCCAAACCAAACTCCAGAAGTATAACCAGAACAATTTCGTTTAGGGTCTAACACTCTAATTTCATCTTCAACGCATCCAAAAAATATATTGGTTCCTTTCTGGGTAGTCAGGAATCAGGATCGCAATCATGTAACTGGAACTGTATAGCAGGAGAATCTCGTGGAACTAGGCTACAATGTTTTTCATAGCATAAAAACAGCCAGTGATTTTGGGGCCACAAAACTCCTTCCTAATATTATCTGTTGTTTAGTAGGAAACCCAACCAGGTTTACTAGTTTCTTTGACTTGGACTATTAACCACTTTCTGCTAGTTCAGTCAGTTGGTGATGCCATCAATCCTCAAAATCTTTTTTTCAATTCTATATATGTTGTTACCTGTCTCTTTTTACTTATTCCTGTAGAAAAATGGCAGGTATTGACTCGTCACTTGTTGATTTGACTGATTTCATATCAGCTGCTCAAATTTCAAAGGCAGAAGATGGCCATCTTCCCCTTGAAGAGATGGTATTGTTGATACTTATTGCTGATATTCAATGTTAATTTCGGGACAAAGAATCAGTTTATCTACATGTTCCATGTCTGGTAGATTTTGACTGCTGGTTCAACTTTTACAGCGTACACATCTGCGGAGTGAGTATCCTGAGAAGAATAAATGGAAACTCTGTGAATCTTCATTGCTGAAAAGGAAAAGGATTACGGGACATGGAAACCAGATCATAGGGGAAGATGCTGGTGCAATTCATCTCCCAAATCCAATGAATGGGTTTGGGACTCCAGCTGAACTCTGTCAAATCCACAGAAGTCTTCCAAAGGCGGCCACAGGACCTCCTTAGTTTTACTATGAGAATGTGGCATTGACTCCTAAAGGAGTTTGGAGCACAATATCCTGCTTTTTGTATGACTTGAAGCCTGAGTTTGTTGATTCAGTTTTTGTGCTGCTGCAAGAAAAAGGGGTTATGTTCACAATTTTCCAATCAAAAACAGATTTCCTCTCGTTTCCCTTCCACCACAAACTATATTTGATGCATTTACCATGACAAGGAGGTGGGTGGTGGCCTACTTAGGATGATCGGACAAAAAGCTAAATTGCTTACAGGCTTGCATTGCTAGTGCAACAATTACTGAGAGGATCCTGAAGGCTCTCAAAGACTGTGACGAAGATGAAATGCCACCTGAAAGTGTCCGTGGCTATGTTCTTTATGAATGCCGCAAGTGGAATCTTGTTTGGGTAGGAAAGAAAAAGGTGGCCCCACTTGAGCCTGATCAAGTGGAAATGCTTTTGGGGTTCCCAAGGGACCTGACAAGGGTAATAAGCAGGACAGATAGATATAAGTCACTCGGAAATTCATTCTAGGTAGAGTTCTTTCTTCTTCCATTTGAATGAACATTTCTTTCTTCCTTATTGTGCAGTTCATGCACTGAATGATCCTGAATATTTTCAGACAGTTCCATTTGCTTTGGTTGTTTGTTCTGTTCACAAGCATGATCTGTATTTTAACTTCTCTATAATTGAACTTTATGTTTCAATCTTTCCATCAGTTGTCCCGTCATTTTGAAATTGCATTTGCTTATGGTTCATTGACATTTAGATATTCTCTGCTATTAAATTCCCTCATTCGTTCGTTTGCATTTATATTTTCTATAGTTTCACTTTACCACAGTTATATTTGCTTCAGTTTTCACTTTTTGTCTGCTGAAGCATGACAGTTTTGAGTAGATTTGTATATTTTGCTGTTTCTATCTAATGAACTTTGTATTTGAACAATTTCTATTCTAGTAGATTTTCACTTTTATTGCATACTCTTTGCTATTACATTTTACTTACGGGCTCCACTTCTTCAGATTGATACAGTGGCTTATCACCTGTCAGTTTTGAAAGATCGATTTCCCAATGGCATCAATGTCCTCTCTCTCTTCTCTGGGATTGGTGGTGCAGAGATAGCTCTTTACCGGCTTGGTATCCCGATGAAGAATGTTATGTCAGTGGAGATTTCAGAGGTGGGCAGAAATATTTGTGAGGTGTTGGTGGGAGCAGACAAACCAGAGAGGGAACTTGTATCACCTTGCTGATGTGCAAGAGTTGAA
This sequence comes from Rosa rugosa, assembly GCF_958449725.1. Lineage (NCBI taxonomy): Eukaryota > Viridiplantae > Streptophyta > Magnoliopsida > Rosales > Rosaceae > Rosa > Rosa rugosa. The sequence goes on from NC_084825.1 coordinate 6,176,510, forward strand.
TGCTGACTGCTTAGAGCATTATATCAGTTCCTTTGGTGGGTTTGATCTAGTGATTTGTGGCGGTCCATGTAACAATCTTGCAGGTAGCAACAGGCACCATCGGGATGGGCTTGAGGGTAAAGAATCTTCTCTTTTTTATGACCCTTTTTGTATATTGGATTTGGTCAAGGGTATTATGGCAAGATACAATTGAGTGTATATATAACCCTTCATTGAATAGAATGAACCATTGGATCTCTTTGTTTCTGACTATTGATCTTGGACTACTCTTTTTTCCAAATGATTTAGAAATATGCAAAGTGGTTCTTGTTAACTCTTCATTATCCGTGTGCTTTTTCTTTCTTTTTTTTGTTCCAATGGTTTTGTCATGGGACCTGTTAAGCTTATGTTGAATCTCTGTGTTGTGTCCTGCTTCAATTCAGAAACCAACTTGTGCTACATGTTTGAATGGTTTCTACTCCCAGCCCTCTTGACTGAGAATGCATATGAGGAGCTAGCTCCTCTCTTTTCAGTGGCTATTGTGAGCCATTCAAGGAAAAGAGACTTCTACTATGTATGGAATGGTAGATATGAAGCTAGTTATACCCTGGGTAATCTCAAGTAAAAACCAGACAATTGAAATTTCATTTCAGTAATGTATAAAATTAGTTATACCCTGGGTAATCTTAAGAAGTAAAAACCAGACAATTGAAATTTCATTTCAGTAATATATAAAATAAGTTATCCAATGTGCAAAAACAAATACCAAGAAGAGTTCCCAACTAGACAAAGTATAGTTGAGGATGGTCGGTCTGTAGTATCTAAACAGTGAACTCTTATGTTATCTAATGTGCTTCAAATGGGAAGGGATGCATGAACAGCAGAGGGAATACCAGATTGGAACAGCATGCAAGGAAATGGCTTGGAAGTAATTCCATATACATGTTGTTCTGTCTATTCAGACACAACATGCATTTCACCCCTATTTTTTTTGAAGTGCCCGCAAGCAAGAAATATATTCATAAGCCAGAATAGGCTGTTACATACCCTTCCGCTGTCATTTAGGCAGACAAGAAGATAGTGGTAGTACCCACAGTGGTACATAGAAATAAACCTACTCATTGTACAATTAGGTACGTAGAACATAATGGGAGCCCCCTTTGGTACTACGCCGGAGGCGCTAGAAGGATCCGGCCCTCCCAACCTAACTATTACCCAGTAATCTAGTCGCCTAGAGACCTCAATTGGTGTACAACTAGAGACACTGAGAATTAAGTCGACAAGACCAAAACCAATAGCTAAAACTAGGTGCACGGAAATGCCTAGACTGTCCCTGAAAAAAGGAAATTATTGACTAAAGAAAACTAGATAAAAGGCAGGGCCCGCAGACCCCAACCCAAACTGCAGCCCATAATAGGCCCACAGCCACTGCCAAAGCCCAGAGAAAGCAAAACCAGAAGATTGCCGTCTCCAAACAGCCATTCTGCAGGTAATGAAGAGGAGCTGATAGTAACAGTTTAAAGACCTTAGCTCTAGGAATCTCTCATATACACTAGTGTTTAGCACTTTTGGATTATTCACCGGCGAGCAGTGTTCATTAGCAAATAGATCAGAGTAGACTTGGACATCTGAGGTTCCTTTTCCAGAACAACAATCACATCCTTGACAGATATACTACGAGTACTAGCCACAGTACTGGAAATGATTCCCCACCAAGAGACTTGATGGGTTTGAAGGCTTTGTGTAATCTTTTGTCATTTATGTTGATTCATGGGATGAGTGGACTATAAACTGGGCTGTGAGAAGTGACTAGATCTTGTCTTATCTGTTTCAAACTTGACTAGTATGATTTGTATGTGCCTTGTTACTCGTTCATTTTAACGGCATAAGTTGATTGCAATGGTGTGTGTCTGCAATTGCTGAATAATATATCGTTTATGCAGTGTATTATTAATTTACAAGCATCATCATTTGGATCTTCTCTGTTTTTGTCGCATAAACTACCTAAATATGAAATTACCTATCAATGAGGGGTTAGTAGGAACTGCTTGGCCCATGGTTTTGCTACCCATGTGGATCTGATGATTTGGGGTTTGAGCACTCACGGAGGCCAAATAGCTATTTGCTAGAGTTTGCTGCCTCCTAAAGATTGTAAGGGTTCAGGGTTGCCAACGCCTTATGAAATCATGACCAAAATGGCCAACCAATTTGTTTATTGTGCAAGATTTTACCTTATATATTTTCTTTAATATTATTGGGTACTGAACCTGAAGACTCTTTAATGGATTCTAGAATTGTATAGAAACTTAACATTTCACTGTAAGATCCAATACTATTCCTTTTTTTTTTTTTTTGTTGTTGAATAAACTATTCCATTTTTCTATGAGAAAGGAGAATATATAGGTTAACAGTTAATGTGAAACCTCTGCAGTCTCTGTGGTGACACCTATTAGATTAGAGGACAATTAGATAGCTTAAAAATCTATATGGTAGTCTAGACACTGAATATGATTATCTTCATTTGTGATGTCTGTTTTTCTGGTCGACATTACTTCAACTTAAGGTTTCATTGTGGTTATATAAGCTAGTATCTGTATGTAGATAGTGTCCTTTTGTTGCTGAAGGCTTCTAAAGCATGCTCGACCTAGACATCCAATCTGGTAATCGTCATTTATTGATGTTTGTATTTCTAGTTAACATTTGATCTTTACTTCAAACTAAGGTTGATTATTCTGCTTTTTATATAACTTTTAAAGCTAGTGTCTGCATGTAGGTAGTATGCTTTTGTTACTGAAGGCTTTTCTATGCTTCAAAACAGACAGTCATTGCATGAGAAATTAGACATCTGATAGTGCAGGACGCAATTACACATAAGATACTAGGTCGTCCATTTAATTGGCAAAGCTTTTCTACCTAATGACTTCTCATAGCCTACTGATGCAAGGATGATGCTTCACATGACAAGTTGTAACTTTTATCTTTTAATGACCATTTGTGAGAGCGTGGGGAGAAGAGATAAGGTTATATAGGTTAGGGGTAGAGGAGGAGACTTCATAGTAATCTTCTGATTTAGAAAAATTTGAGGAGACGGAATCTTTTCTCCTGCTTGGTGTTTTTTTTTTTTTTTCCCTTCTTGGAACTAGCAGATCTTTTTGTTAGTACTTGTGATCAATTGGTTTTAATAAAAGTACACCTTTTTCAAAAAACAAAACAAAAAAGTTAAAAACCAAGTCTTTTCTTCATTTTGTGTTCGGTTTTAATATGCAGTTACTATCTTTTGATTTTTCTATTTTCTGTTTTGGAATCCAAAGGTCATCAGTCATGGCTTATAGATTCTGACATTTGCCCATTTTGCCTTGTAGTCTGATATGCATGTGTTCTACTAAATCTTCTCTGTTTTGTTCATTATTGCTGAAATTTTATGTTGATCTGTCATTAACTATTATTTATCTTGCAGTTTGGGGTGCATGCAACCATGCATTTCATCTTCATTGCATCCTAAAATGGGTAAATTCACAGACTTCTCAAGCACATTGCCCCATGTGCCGGAGGGAGTGGCAGTTCAAAGGATGAGAGAAAAATTGGGATTCTTATAAGGAAGTCCTGCCCCCTAGCCTTCTCTCTCTCTGTCATAATGTGCAGGGATTGCCGGTGCAGACTCGCAAATGTTCGGTTGTATATTAGACTGAGGCAATGTACATTTTGTGTATCTGGTTATCTATGCTGAGGCAACTCCTCGAGGTTTCAATTATCAATCGTTTGATGTATTCCCCCACGTCTTGTGTAGTAAACCTCTCTGGTGAACTATAAATGACTACAAGTGATCCTTCTTTCATTCTTCTTTGGTTGGATATTGAGGGAAATGAAAGATCGACTCCTCCACGTCCAGAAGGACAAATAATAATTCAAAATATTACAAATCATCCTATGAAAATCATTCTACGAAAATCGTTCAAGAAGAAAAGATCAAGCTTCCAAGAGGATAAGCTCGTCCAGGAAGAAGTGGAGAAAGAAGTTCTCAGAAATATATTCCTGCTGTACCCAAATGGGGACAACCTCTGTCAGAAAGAGGGGTTTACCTTGACCTAGACAGGGTTATCTAAAGGAAAACAATAGGTGATTGGGTTGGTAGTCTAAAGCTAACCTAAGCTCTAGTGTTATCTAAATACTCATACGAAGATGCTCATGCTTACTATGAGTCGACTCTAACTAGCGTAGTTCAGAAATGGTACTAGTCGTTCAAGCAAATCTCAAATTGGGTTGAATGGTCAACTAAGTTGCTTAGACCAATAATCCTTTCGACTTTGCAATTCCCATTTTTGCATAATGTGCCCATCACTCGATCAGGGTTAGGACATCCGATGTACTTACTCAATCTAGCCCATCACCCGAAAAGGGTTATGGCATCCAATACACTTACTCAATCGTAGCTTGTCACCCACACAAGGTTATGGCATCCGATACCCTCGCCTTTATCACTACTATGACACTAAATCCATAAACCGAAAACATTTACAAGTCCTAAGTGACCCAAAATGTTACTCCAAAACTGAAATACCCTTTCTCACAATAAAATCAACAATTACATGATATATTGTATTATAGCGGAAAATACGTGCTCAAAATAATAAATCACACAATAATGATTATTATTTCACTCAATGCCACGCCATCCATATATATATTTCATGTAAATATATCTATACGTAGTCATCCACTCAGGAATGACTACTAATACCAACTATAGTCCACACGTCATAAAAACTGAGAAATTCATTTTTTTATAGTTAAAATATCATTTTAATTACCCTTGAACTGTAGTAGAACAAGTCCATATAATTTAAAATAAATATTTATTTCCATAAAACAATTTTCACAATAAACCGATTAAATAAAATAAATAATGAAATTCAGTTCGTAAATGAACCATGTGAGATTTACTCACCTCTAATCCCACTGCGTCTTCCCAAACAGCTAAGATTACAAAATCACCAAATGTTCGTCTAACACAATTTCGTCAAGCACCTAATCACATACGGTCTCAACTTAGCACACAATTCACCAAACACAATTATACGATGATCCAACGGTCGGATCCTCACGAATCGCATGTAGGATCACTCTCTCAGAATTACACGACGATCCAACGGTCAGATCTTCACGGATCGCATGTAAGATCATCTTCACAAAATTACACAACGATCCAACGGTCAGATCTTCACAAAACGCCATTAAGATCATCCTCTCAAAATTATACGACGATCCAACAGTCGGATCCTCATGAATCGCCCTTTTGAATCATCTTTTCACATTATACGAAGATTCAATGGTCGGATCTTCATCTGTGACCACACAAAGTCATCGGGACACTGCAACGATTATTACATCAGAACTGCAAGTCGATCAGACGGTCTGATCCTCACGGATTGAAAGGCGAAACAATCGAAACCGTAAAATTCCTAACAAATTCATGCAATCTCCAAAAATTACTCATTGTACATCGAAATGTTCGCATCGATGTGTAGATTGAAAAGAGGAATTGCAACTATCCCTAGGGTGGCCGAAAGCCCCCGGAAACAGTCGCCATTAACAGCGGCGGTGCCGTCGTCAACCACCGAATTGGGTGACAAAACCTATGTCAATCTCTTCCTCTCAACATGCACAACAACTTTCTAACTATCACAAAGCTTGAATCGAAGTAAAAAGGGTCGGAAACTACCTCAATAGTAAGATCAGAGATTTTTTTCCAGTTTTCCGATCTGCCTCCGATCTCCTTCCTCGCTTCGATTATGTTAATGCCGCTTGGTGAGCATGATCATCATCTTCAGGGAATTCCAGAATAATAGGTGGTTCGAGCTATGGTGGCCGGAGGAGGGAGAATCTGGCATTGACTTAAATCGAGGGTATGATCAGGTCTACGGGCCAAGATAGGTTGAGATGCTTACCCAGGCAGGTTCGCAAGGTTGAGGCGAAGCTAACCCAAGAAATTTCACGTCCGATGGTGGCCGGACGGTGAAGATATCACCGGTGGAAGAAATCGGGCGATTTCCGGTCGAGGGGAGAGAAAAGAGCTTGGGTTTCCAATTTTGGAAATCTCGGCTTTTTTGAATTTATGAAAAATTTCGTCCTTTATACAAAAATAATTTTTTTTTTCCCGAAAGCCATAACTTCTTCATATGAACTCCGATTTTTGCGTTCCCCATATGCACGAACTCATATCGATGAGCACTACAAATTTCTTGAAGGAAGTTTTCGCAAAATTCTAACGTATAAAAAGTCAAACTTTGTGACACCCCTAAAACATTGCGTTTTCGATAAAAATTTCATTTCGAAGTAATTTCTATTTCTCGGTTACACGAAAACACATCATCAAAAGGTAAATCATACCAAAAGAAACTTTTATTAATTTCCATAATTCACACGAAATTAAATTTGGAATTTCAGGTCTTTACAGAATCTTTTAGGATAAGAGTGTATAAGAACAAAGGCCACACACATCTAACTCTTTAGATTACTTTATCTTTAACTCATATTCCTTGGACCTTGTTCAATCAAATATTAAATATAAGCAATGAACAATAAACTTGCCCATTTGATTAATAAAAATTACAATAATAATTATATCAAAAATAATTGTTTTAGGACACAACTCCTTAAGTTGAGCCGATTCATATACTAATTTAGGCAAGAACAATTACATCGAGCATTTCCTCCATCGTCGTTTTGATATTTTAGGCTGCCAATAACACCGCCATGAAATTGAGACCCTAACATTCCATTTATGCTTTCTAAAGACTCTTTAACAACCCAGAAGACTTCCAAGTCCTCCAACCTTATCACCTCGATGCACATGCCTTTCTCCTTCTCCCTTAAAAGCCCATGTGGTTACAATTCCAATCACAGTTTCATCTTCCATGCCATATGCGACTTGACTTGTTCAATTTCACAGCTGACCTCATGGCGTCTCTCTCTCTGTGGACAATTGGTTTGGTAGATTGCAGACAAAGCCTGATACTGAATATGGAACGAGTTTTGGGTACTAATGTTTGGTGCTGATGAAAATGATTGCCAAACTGTCAATGCATAATGATGGTGCAATATGTAGATAAGTAAATGTCACACTGAATACCTCATTCTTTTGAATAGATACAGGATCATCAGTATACAATTCTTTTGAATATATAGAATTCTCTCTCTCTCTCTCTCTCTCTCTCTCTCTCTCTCTCTCTCTCTCTCTCTCTCTCTCTCTCTCTCTCTCTCTCTCTCTCTCTCTCTCTCTCTCTCTTAAAGGAGAGTACATCAAAGTGGGGATAAAATGTACTCAAAAGAATAAACTCAGCCAAACTAGTTTCCATCAACTAACTCATGGAGCCATCGAGGACCTTGATCCTTACAAAACATAGCTTGTGCTAATTACATTGTAAATCTAGCAAGCTTGTGAGCCATTAGATTTTGAAACATTTCTTCACTGTGGCCTTTCCATCAGTTGATTCACCGTGGTATTGCTGTCCAAAAATCTTGGTGTGACTACCCGAAAGGTCCAAGGTGATGGTAGCCACTTGTCTTCCCAAATTCTTGTTGTTTCTCCATTCCCAATCTGCCAACGAATGCCTGCACAAAGTAACTCATTTCCCCAAACCAAGCTCCTCCGGATAAAAGAAGGCTTTGTTCCCACTTGCGCTGCTGACCAATCACCTTTAGTGACATATTTTGCTCGAAACACCCAGTTCACCAAGGACTCAGGGTGCAACACAATCCACCAAGTTGTCTTTGCAACAAATTCTTGATTAAAGCATACATTATCTCAAAAACCTAACCCTCCTGCCATTCACAAAGTACATCCCATTTACACCAATGAATATGCTTCTTTTTCCCACCTGATCCCTACCAATACTTAGCCACCTTAGATTGATAGGTTCTGCAAATGCCCTTCGATAATCTGAAAACCAACATAGTATAAGAGGGGATAGCCCGTGCAACAGTTTTGATTGACACCGTTTTTCCTGCCTTCGACAAAAGCCTCTTATACACAACTAAAAATGTAGTCCATAGGCACAATTCTTGAGAACAAAAAGAAAAAATATTACCCGACCAGAAACCCTATAGGACCTGATAAATCCTTGTCATCACACCATCTTAACTACATAGAAAATACAAGTATGGTAGTACTTAAGATACCATTGAATTGAAAACAGACGTGCGATGATAAATGCATATATCACACAAGTGGGAAGTTAACATTACCAAAGACATTGTGTAATGGCCTAGAGTTTCATTAAATTAATTTTGTAATTTATTAATGGGCCAATTGTACGAAATATGAATTTTATGCCTTGCTCGTATGTTGTTTGAGGATTGGAATTATTGTCGGACGAATTTTTAGGGGGGTTACGAAAGTTGACTTTTTATACTTTGAGATTTTGCAAAAACTTCCTTCACAAAAGCCATAGAGCATGTCGATACGAGTTCGTGCATATGCGGAATGCGAAAATCGGAGTTTGTATGAAGAAGTTATGGCTTTTGAAACAATTTCCATTTTTGTATAAAGCCCAAAATTTTGCAAAAATTGCAAAGAAGGACAGGTTTCCAAAATTGGAAACCCAAGCTCCATTTTCTCTCTCCCCGACAGAAATCGCCTCTCACATTCATCCGGCGATTTCTCCGCCATCCGGCCCCCATAGGGCGCGCCACTGGTCCCACTAGCTTCACCTCACCTTCCTCTCCAAGTCTGTGGCAGGATCGTAGCAAAAATCGAGCTGTGGAAGGCGCTGTAAGGAGGTAAAGATCTGTGGCTGCACTGCAATCTGGGCTCGTCGGAACTCGAGATTCTGACCACCTCAGGCGACATTTCGTGAGGGCTTTTACAGCCCAGAGAACGTTGAAGTTTTCCCCTAAAGTGGCTTGCAACAATTCAACGTGTGGAGATCGAATTTTGGAATTGAAATTCTAGGGTTTCAATTGGCTCATTCTCTTCCAAGGTAAATTCCGGCCAATTGGCTTGCAATTTGACTTCAATGTAGTTGTGAAAGTTGTTGTACATGTTGTGAGGAAGATTTTGGCACAGGTATTGCGACCCAATTTTGGTGTTTGCCGATGGCGGCGCTGCCTTCTATGGTGGTGCTTTACAGTGTTTTTCGGCCACTCTAGGGACAGTTTCTGTTCCTAATTTCGATCTACTCGTTGGTACCAGCATTTCGATATACAATGCATAATTTTTGGAGATCATATGAATATGTTAGGATTTTTACAGTGTCGATCCTCTCGTTTTTCGATCTGTGAGGATCCGATCTTCTGATCGACTTGCAGTCTTGATATATTGATCGTAGAAGTGTTCCAATGACTTTGTGTGGTCATGAATGAAGATCCGACCGCTGGATCATCGTATAATTCGTTGAAAATGATCCTAAAGGTGATCTATGAAGATCTGACCGTTGGATCGTTGTATAATTTTGTGAGGATGATCTTAATGGCGTTCTGTGAAGATCCGACCATTGGATCGTCCTATAATTTTGAGAGGGTGATCCTACATGCGATCCGTGAGGGTCTGACCGTTGGATCATCGTATATTTATGTTTTGTGAATTATGTGTTAAGTTGAGACCGTATGTGATTAGGTGCTTGACAGAATTGTATTGGGTGAACACTTGGTGATTTTGTAATATTAGCTGTTAGAGAAGACGCAGCTGGATTTAGAGGTGAGTAAATCTCACATGGTTCGTTTATGAACCGAATTTCATTTTTGTAGGTTTAATTGCTTAATTGTGAAATTTTTTTCTAGAAATAAATGTTTTAAAATCATATGGACTTGATCAGCTATGGTCCATGGGTAAGTAAAAACAAGATTTTAATTATAAAAAAATGAATTTCTCTGTTTTTGGTGTCTGTGAACTATAGTTGGTATTAGTAGGCATTCCTGAGTGGATGACTACATGTGTGCGTGTGTGTGTGTATATATTTACGTGAAATATATATTTGAATGGTGTGGCATTAGGTGAAGTAATGATGGTGATTTTATTTGGATTATTATTTCGAGCATTTATTTTCTGCGGGAATACAATAGATAATGTAATTGTTGGTATTATTGTGCGAAATGGTATCTAAATTTTTGGTGTAACATTTTAAGTCTTGTAGGACTTTTTAAATGTTTTTGGTCTACGGATCGAGGGTCACAGTAGTGATCATGGAGGAACTTGATTTTCATATTGTTGCATGAGTTGAAATAATATGATTTTATCACTTTAGTGCGGTATGTTACTCTTAAGAGTTAAAGATGTCGAGTTTTGAAAACGAGTCATTTTGTGAGATCCTTTTTTTGGAGTTAAAGGGTGATTCTTGGTTTTTGCTTGAATTGTAAAGACTAAAGACTTATCAACATGCAATTCTTGATTAACACGATTCACATCATAGAGCCATGGAGATTGATGAATGTGAAGTTCTTCATTCATGAAAAATAATAAGATTATAAACTGACGAAAATAAGATAACCTCCTCAAGTGTCAAGCTACGTACTCATTATTAGGTTTCAATTTCTTCCACAATCAAGTCCTCATTTGTTGGAGGATCTACATGGCAGAGGCCATTGAAAGTGTATAAAAGACGTGGCAAAGAAGGTTCCAAGGCTCAAGCCTTTATCTGGCACTCAGTAGGCGATGATGTGTCAACATGGGAACTTGACTGATTTGGGGTCAGCAAGTATCTGGAAAGTTTTATGATTTCTTTTCTTTAGGATTCGTTTTATTATTAGGAGATATTTTAGGGAATCTTCTTAAGCCTAGGGATGTTAGGATTACATGGTCATAGTTGTTCAAGGGTTGTTTAGCCTCACTTTATATTGTGGCCTTTGTAGTTAAAGAGTGATTCTTGGTTTTTGCTTGAATTGTTTGATCTTTAATTAATTTCCTTTTTGCATTTCGATTGTTGATTTCTTTAATTAATTTTCTTTTGCATTTCTATTGTTTGATTTCCCTATTAATTTTCTTGTTCATTTCTATTTATTGGTTTTAATGTAGTCTCCTGAACTAAACTATATGCAGGGATTACTATGCTTTCTATTTCGAATTGTGTGCTTTTGGTTATCTCCTTAACTAATTTTCTATGCAGAGATTACTGGTTTTCAAATTAGATCGCTTTTAAGCGCAATTGTAGTTGAGACTCGTAGTGAGTTGAGAAATGTTTTATCACGTCATTGTGGTGATAAATGCTTCATGTTGAGAGGGAAGAAGAGTGTTTCATTTGATTTGTTGTTGAGATTTCAAATGATTTTGTTTGTCACGAGGGTGACTTGTATTTCCTCAAAAGAAAAGGATTTTAATTTTTTTGAGATATTCATTGTGTTGTTTTGTTGTCTTGAGTCAGAAAGGTATTTTGTGGTTATTTTGGTTTACTCATACGAGCTTGCAAAAGCTTACCGAGTTGTTGTTTAAACCCGGTGCACTATTCGATGGTGTAGGGGTTATTGTATAGGTTAGAATATCGATTAACCATCATCGAAGCCGAGGTGTACGTTCTGTAGCGTGGGCGTAGAAGGGTGCTCATAGTTTTAGTCTTCCGCTGTATAGTGAGTTGGTGGGTGTGTTTACATATTTAATTGTTATACAGTTTAATTTGTAAACATGGCCGGTCCTGAGATTCCAACGGCCTGAGGCAAATAATTAAAATGTGGCCTCCTAAATATATATATATATATCTATATATATTGCGCCACATAATAGTACAAAATCATGTGTTTTGAATAAATGTAAATATATTTTTCAAAAAGCCAGAGAGAATAAAAGTAAATGTAAAATTAATAACCAAAGAAAAGTATATAAATTTTTATTCCTAAATAAATTTCTAAAATACAAAAAAAAAAAAAAAAAAAAAAGACTGAAATGGGGAAGCAAGGTTCAAACTGGGCCAATGAACGGACTTAATTAATTGAAAATAAACAAAAAGAAGTGAAATTTCTAAAATACCAAAAAAAAAAGGCTGAAATGGGTATGCAATGTCCGAACTGGGCCCAAGGAATTGACTTAATAATTGAAAGAAACAAACAAAAAGAAGAAGTGAGCAGGCTTACGGTTCGAACCTTGGTGGTGCGGACGCAAAATAACATCACTTCCGCTGGAGCAACACATCATTTTATGTTGATAGAAGGAAAATATATATAATCGTCGACAACTGCTGACACCATTTCACACCGGAGAACCAGGAGCCGGCGAAAGCTGAAGAAGTAGAAGATAGAGAAGAAGATAGCGAGGGATTCATTTTAGAGTTGTCGATTGAATCCCATCGACGGCCTTGTCGAGCAGGCGGCCTTGTCGTCGTCTTCGAGAAGCTGAAGTAGAGACTCCGGAGCCTTCTTCTTGAACTCGATGCCGCCGATTTGCAGCCGAGTGAAGAGGTCCCGGATAAAGAAGCTGAGATTCTCTTTATCCGACCCGGAACCCGGATGTGACAAAACGATGGAGGGACGCGGCGGATCTGAGCAACAAGTCGAGGTCCTAGAGCCAGTTGGTGAGGGACGCGGCAGCGTTGGAGAGTGGAGAGGAGGTTAGGGAGGAGAGTGTAGAAGAGGGGATTCTCGGCGCTGGAGGTGTGGCTTTTGAATTTTAGGTCTGCCTAAACACCCGTAATAAAGGGCATGGACAATATGGACATTTCGCAATTGGAAAGGCTTATGTGGCTCTGAGTTGCCGTTGACTTTAATGCCACGTCAGCCTACAAACGGAACAATTGGACGGAGTGTACCGATCAGACGGAAATTGTGACCTCAGGGACTTTTCAGATTAAATGAAAATGTCAGGGACTGAAATAAGAAAAGAGTCAGAGTACAGGGACTAAAAAAAATTTAATCCAATATATTTTAATGCTAGTTTCCAAGGTACTTTAGTTTTACTTGCATGTCTCAGCTATCTTCATGCAATGTTAAGTATTGAGATAATATCTCTATTATCTGTGAAGTGTTCATAATAATAAAGCATCTTTCAATTTATAGATTGCCGAGGAGGCTATGACACCTATTGAAAAAAACACTTTCCTTGGATGTTAATTCAAAGTTAGACTGGTATGTCTTTCGTTGGCTTTGTTTGGTTTTAGTTTATGCTGGAAGTGATCTAGTTTTCTTCCTTCCACTAATATATAAGGACATTTCTTAATCCTTACTTTTTGCTATATCTGCTGTTTATTGAGCATAGTAGAAATTTAAGAAATAAGAAGGACTTGTTATGTTCATATGGTAGCAGTTTAGTTGGGTCTTTCTCTTCTGCTATATAGAGAAAAGACATTCATATAGAGTAGTGTAAATGCACACATCTTCTTTTTAATCAGGACTTAACATCGTAACATTTTTTTTTTCTAATGCAGGGAAGCAATTGAAAATTCTCGCACATGTTAGAATGTGTTGTTGAGGTCAGTTTGGTTTGAGGTGGATTCGTTTAATATGGGAAAATATTACTTCTTGTAATTACAATTGTTGCTGTTGTGTTAGCACAGATGCAAATTTCTCAAATTCTAAGCTTGCTCCAATCTGAATTATATTTGTAGACAATGTTATGCTATTGTGTTAAGTGTCCTTCTCATCAAATAATTTAATTGACTTCATAGGAAAGAATGTTAAAATGTCTCACACCCCGAACTTGAGGCATGACTAAAGTGATGGATTAAGTTGAAAATGTGAATTCGCTGGAAACTTTTTTTTTTTTTTTTTTTTGTCTCAAACTGAAGGCATTTAGAAAGAACCAAAAATGTAATCACCAAATTTTGGTTAAGTCAACTTTAAAGGAAGAAACCTTTTGTTAGCAACAATGAGATGGAACTTGAGAATTAAAAATCTCATGAAGTTCAAATATATTTTCTTTTCAAGGATCTAGAAGAATATGTACAAAGCTTGAAACACAACTTTAACAGAGCACTACACTTTGTACAAAGCAAGTTTAGTTTCGAAATCATCCATCACTTATAATATCGAAAGCTGCACCAGGTTATCACTTCATAGCCAGCCAACTATTCTACCACTTCGCAGCATGATAACCACAAAATCAAACAGCTCCAATCAAATAAGACAAGGCATCCCAGCCACGAGAACAGAGGTATCTGATCAATAACAAAGCACAGCCAACGCACCAACACAAAATAAAACCAAGCAATCTTCCACTCAAGAAAGCTCCAGAAAATCACTTAAATGTCCACTCATGGACTACCTGAAAACAACAAGAGTATAGGGAATGAGCTTCACAAGCTCAGTAGGTACGACAAAACAATTTTTATAACTAAGTTTCTAACCCAGCATGCATCAGAAGGTGAAAGACAGAAGGCATGCTTTTAATTACTTTTTAGCATCAGAAAAATAACTACAAATTGAGGTTAAAGCTCAATAGTTGCTGCTGCACTTGTGAAAGAAAACCAGAGTAATATAAATTGACAAGGAAACACTACTCAAATATAACATTGCAGCTGAAGGTGTCAATTATTTATCAACTTGAATAAGTCACTTTGATATAAATAACCAAAAGAGAAGAAGGCTGAAATTAAAGACCACTTGTCAGCAAGTCCAGTAGATAAAGAAAACTCATCTGAATTTAGATAGTAATAACGTAAAAACCATAAAGCCCTTTTCTCTTCAAAAAGAACTCTTTAGGAACCTCTGAAATCCTTTCTTTCTCGGCTGTAACTTTCCAGAACAGAAACTGTTTCCAAAATACTGAAACTTGGATTCTCAAAACCCTTAAAATCCTGGTTAGAGCCCATTGCTCGTATTAAGGCCACCGAGCACACCCCGTACAAGCGGATCCTGATCAGGTTTTGGGTCTTTCACCCTAGGGAGGCACAATCCCTACTTAACTTTTTCCCGGGCCTAACCAAAAAAAAACATTAAGAATTCAATCCTTTCTTTCCATGGAACCTTTCTGTTTCTCCAAACCAAACTGATCGTTCAAAGGATTTTTAATAAGAACTCGAAATCCCTTTTCAAACTGTAATAGGAAGCTGCCCAGAAATGGCACTTTAGCTTAAATCTGTTTTCTTTCAAGACACAGAACTTTAATAGATCAAATCTTTATGTGAAGCGCAAATCAGTAAATAACTTAGGTTTTCCAAACTGTTGGAATATTTGTTCACAACTATAACCAAAGACCAAAGAAGGAAAACTGGACTAACAATGAAGCAGCAGCAGAAACAGTTATTTAAAATCATATTTCCAATACATTGAAGTACAGTAAAAGTTGTAGCTTTTTGAAAGAATGTCAACAAATTAAGAACACCAATAAACAACAATCAAGTGATACGAAGTGGACTCAAGTGCAGCCATATATAGATTATATTGAAATCATAACAATAATTTAAATCTATTCCCAGAAATACAACTTCAATGGGGTGTATAAGTCTGAATTCCTTAATTCACAGATGAAACGAGAGAATAATCGAAAAGTGGAACCTTGCTTCCAAGTAAATTCATAAATGGAAAGTAGTCTCAAAGCTTAATAGCAAAGCTGCACGTGATGTAAATAACAATATGTGGTTTTGAATAAAGCCACCAGTAAAACAACTTGACTCCTATTGAACCAGCCGAAACAAAATGTGTCCAAGATGATAATCTAATAACTAGACGTAAGTCACAACGGAATCAGCTTTTCTTGTGAAAAAAAGAAGAAGTCAAGGAGTCCATTAGGAACACCATTGAAGGATGATCAGTTGGTAAAAAGTAGACTCAAGAACAACTGTAAAAAGATTCATTTAAAATCGTAAATCCAACTGGTTCAAGGCATATTGGTAGCAAAATAGGCCTTTGATATTGAAAGGATGCACAAATTCTCTATACAGTTTTGTAAGAAAGTAAAATACAGTTTATGTGCAGAATTTAACAACTTTTTCCAAACAGAACAAAAGTCGAATTTAGTCCAACACAATGATCTTCGAATAAAATCCCAGCAAAGTATGACTCGAAAGCTAATTCCAATACGCTGTTAAAAGACCAAAGTTATATATATTATCAAGAAGAAAACACATTTGCTACTTTGTTTAAGTGATCGAGAAACCACTTGACATTGCAAACTGAAAGACAACAGAATGATACTCGAACAGTATACTTTTATCAATATATAGTCTCTTACATGCACTTAAGAGACTTCCAGAAAACATAGCTATAGCTTTAACAAACAATAAATTCATTGAAAGGGGAATATATATATACATATAACCATATGGTATAGTCGGAACTCAATGAGAAATATATGCTTATGTTCATCAGAACATGAATATGTAGGTATTCAAAATGCTTTTTGATGAAAATTATAA